>NC_069505.1:641605853-641841660 GCF_027579735.1 Bombina bombina | reverse complement strand
ATGTGCATGGAAGTTTTAGGTCTCATGACTGCAGCATCGGACGCGATCCCCTTTGCTCGTTTTCACATGAGACCTCTACAGCTTTGCATGCTGAATCAATAGTGCAGGGATTATACAAAGATATCACAATTAATATCCTTGAATCCCAATGTACGACACTCTCTGACATGGTGGATAGATCACCATCATTTGGTTCAAGGGGCCTCTTTCTCCAACATTGGTGTGTCCGGTCCACGGCGTCATCCTTACTTGTGGGAATATCTCTTCCCCAACAGGAAATGGCAAAGAGTCCCAGCAAAGCTGGCCATATAGTCCCTCCTAGGCTCCGCCCACCCCAGTCATTCTCTTTGCCGTTGCACAGGCAACATCTCCACAGAGATGGTTAAGAGTTTTTGGTGTTTAAATGTAGTTTTTTATTCTTCTATCAAGTGTTTGTTATTTTAAAATAGTGCTGGTATGTACTATTTACTCTGAAACAGAAAAAGATGAAGATTTCTGTTTGTGAGAGGAAGATGATTTTAGCAGACAGTAACTAAAATCGATTGCTGTTTTCACATAGGACTGTTGAGATGAAGTAACTTCAGTTGGGGGAAACAGTTAGCAGATTTTTCTGCTTAAGGTATGACTAGCCATATTTCTAACAAGACTGTGTAATGCTGGAAGGCTGTCATTTTTCCCCTCATGGGGATAGGTAAGCCATTTTCTTAGTCTCAAACAGAATAAAGGGCTTAATATGGGCTATAAAACTGGTAGACACTTTTATGGGCTAAATCGATTGCTTTATTTGGGCATTTTATATATGTCTATGATGATATTTCACATTTATAAGCTTGGGGAACGTTTTTTAACGACAGGCCCTATGTTAGACACCTTTTCCAGTCAGGGAGGGCCTTCCCAGTTGTAGGCTGAGCCTCATTTTCGCGCCATTACTGCGCAGTTGTTTTTGAGAGCAAGACATGCAGATGCATGTGTGAGGACCTGAAAATAGCTGGAAAAGTTTCTAGAAGGCGTCACTTGGTATCGTATTCCCCTCTGGGCTTGGTTAGATCTCAGCAAAAGCTGTAGCTGGGACTGTATAGGGGTTAAATTTGTAAACGGCTCCGGTTCCGTTATTTTAAGGGTTAAAGCTCTGAAATTTGGTGTGCAATACTCTTAATGCTTTAAGACACTGTGGTGAAATTTTGGTAATTTTTGAACAATTCCTTCATAGTTTTTCACATATTCAGTAATAAAGTGTTTCTGTTTAAAATTTAAAGAGACAGTAACGGTTTTGGTTTAAAACGGTTTTTGTGCTTTATTAACAAGTTTAAGCCTGTTTAACATGTCTGTGCCTTCGGATAAGCTATGTTCTATATGTATGAAAGCCAATGTGTCTCCCCATTTAAATTTGTGTGATAATTGTGCCACAGCGTCCAAACAGAGTAAGGACAGTACTGCCACAGATAATGAAATTGCCCAAGATGATTCCTCAGATGAGGGGAGTAGACATGATACTACATCATCTCCTACTGTGTCTACACCAGTTTTGCCCACGCAGGAGGCCCCTAGTACATCTAGCGCGCCAATGCTTATTACCATGCAACAATTGACGGCTGTAATGGATAACTCCATAGCAAATATTTTATCCAAAATGCCTGCATATCAGAGAAAGCGCGATTGCTCTGTCTTAAGCACTGAAGAGCAGGAGGGCGCTGATGATAATTGTTCTGTCATACCCTCACACCAATCTGAAGTGGCCATGAGGGAGGTTTTGTCAGATGGGGAAATTTCAGATTCAGGAAAAATTTCTCAACAAGCTGAACCTGATGTTGTGACATTTAAATTTAAATTAGAACATCTCCGCGCACTGCTTAAGGAGGTGTTATCTACTCTGGATGATTGTGACAACTTGGTCATTCCAGAGAAATTATGCAAAATGGACAAGTTCCTAGAGGTTCCGGTGCACCCTGACGTTTTTCCTATACCCAAGCGGGTAGCGGACATAGTGAATAAGGAGTGGGAGAAGCCCGGCATACCTTTTGTTCCCCCTCCTATATTTAAGAAATTATTTCCTATGGTCGACCCCAGAAAGGATTTATGGCAGACAGTCCCTAAGGTCGAGGGGGCAGTTTCTACTTTAAACAAGCGCACTACTATTCCTATCGAGGATAGTTGTGCTTTCAAAGATCCTATGGATAAAAAATTGGAAGGTTTGCTTAAAAAGATTTTTGTACAGCAAGGTTACCTTCTACAACCCATTTCGTGCATTGTTCCTGTCACTACTGCAGCGTGGTTCTGGTTCGAGGAACTAGAAAAGTCGCTCGGTAGAGAGACTCCATATGAGGAGGTTATAGACAGAGTTCACGCACTTAAGTTGGCTAACTCTTTTATTTTAGATGCCGCCTTGCAATTAGCTAAATTAGCGGCGAAAAATTCAGGGTTTGCAATTGTGGCGCGTAGAGCGCTTTGGCTAAAGTCTTGGTCAGCGGATGTATCATCCAAGACAAAATTGCTTAACATCCCTTTCAAAGGTAAAACTCTCTTCGGACCAGAATTGAAAGAGATTATCTCAGACATCACTGGGGGAAAGGGCCACGCCCTTCCACAAGATAGGCCGTTCAAGGCCAAGAATAAGTCTAATTTTCGTTCCTTCCGCAATTTCAGGAACGGACCGGCCTCTAATTCTGCATCCTCTAAGCAAGAGGGTAATGCCTCACAGCCCAAACCAGCCTGGAAACCTATGCAGGGCTGGAACAAGGGTAAGCAGGTCAAGAAGCCTGCTGCTGCTAACAAGACAGCATGAAGGAGTAGCCCCCGATCCGCCGGATCTAGTAGGGGGCAGACTCTCTCTCTTTGCTCAGGCTTGGGCAAGAGATGTTCAGGATCCCTGGGCACTAGAAATAGTTTCTCAGGGTTATCTTCTGGAATTCAGGGAACTACCCCCAAGGGGAAGGTTCCACATGTCTCACTTATCCTTAAACCAAATAAAGAGACAGGCGTTCTTACATTGTGTAGAAGACCTGTTAAAAATGGGAGTGATACACCCTGTCCCTATAAAAGAACAGGGAATGGGATTTTATTCAAATCTGTTCGTAGTTCCCAAAAGAGAGGGAACATTCAGACCAATTTTGGATCTGAAGATCCTAAACAAATTTCTCAGGGTACCATCGTTCAAAATGGAAACCATTCGAACGATACTATCCAGGAAGGTCAATTTATGACTACCGTGGATCTAAAGGATGCGTACCTACATATTCCTATCCACAAAGAACATCATCAGTTCCTAAGGTTCGCCTTTCTGGACAAACATTACCAGTTTGTGGCCCTCCCATTCGGGTTAGCCACTGCTCCAAGGATTTTCACAAAGGTGCTCGGGTCCCTTCTAGCGGTTCTAAGGCCGAGGGGCATTGCAGTAGTACCATACCTGGACGACATTCTAATACAAGCGTCGTCCCTATCAAAAGCAAAGGCTCATACAGACATTGTTCTGGCCTTTCTCAGATCACACGGATGGAAGGTGAACGTAGAAAAAAGTTCTCTGTCTCCGTCAACAAGAGTTCCCTTCTTGGGAATAATAATAGATTCCTTAGAAATGAGGATTTTTCTGACAGAGGTCAGAAAATCAAAGCTTCTAAGCGCTTGTCAAGTTCTTCATTCTGTTCCACGTCCTTCCATAGCTCAGTGCATGGAAGTAGTAGGGTTGATGGTTGCAGCAATGGACATAGTTCCTTTTGCACGAATTCATCTAAGACCATTACAACTGTGCATGCTCAAACAGTGGAATAGGGACTATACAGACTTGTCTCCAATGATTCAAGTAGATCAGAAGACCAGAGATTCACTCCGTTGGTGGCTGACCCTGGACCACCTATCCAAGGGAATGAGCTTCCGCAGACCAGAGTGGGTCATTGTCACGACCGACGGCAGTCTAGTGGGCTGGGGCGCGGTCTGGGAATCCCTGAAGACTCAGGGACTATGGTCTCGGGAAGAGTCTCTTCTCCCGATAAACATTCTGGAACTAAGAGCGATTTTCAATGCTCTCAGGGCTTGGCCTCAACTAGCAAAGGCCAGATTCATAAGATTCCAATCAGACAACATGACAACTGTTGCGTATATCAATCATCAGGGGGGAACAAGGAGTTCCCTGGCGATGAAAGAAGTGACCAAAATAATCCAATGGGCGGAGGAACACTCCTGCCATCTATCTGCGATCCACATCCCAGGTGTGGAAAACTGGGAAGCGGATTATCTGAGTCGTCAGACTTTCCATCCGGGGGAGTGGGAACTCCATCCGGAGATCTTTGCCCAACTGACTCAATTATGGGGCATTCCAGACATGGATCTGATGGCGTCTCGTCAGAACTTCAAGGTTCCGTGTTACGGGTCCAGATCCAGGGATCCCAAGGCGACTCTAGTAGATGCACTAGTAGCACCTTGGACCTTCAACCTAGCTTATGTGTTTCCACCGTTTCCTCTCATTCCCAGGCTGGTAGCCAGGATCAAACAGGAGAGGGCCTCGGTGATCTTGATAGCTCCTGCGTGGCCACGCAGGACTTGGTATGCAGACCTGGTGAATATGTCATCGGTTCCACCATGGAAGCTACCTTTGAGACAGGACCTTCTTGTTCAGGGTCCATTCGAACATCCAAATCTGGTCTCCCTCCAGCTGACGGCTTGGAGATTGAACGCTTGATTCTTTCAAAGCGTGGGTTTTCAGATTTTGTGATAGATACTCTGGTTCAGGCCAGAAAACCAGTAACTAGAAAGATTTACCATAAGATATGGAAAAAATATATCTGTTGGTGTGAATCCAAAGGATTCCCATGGAATAAGATAAAAATCCCTAAGATTCTCTCCTTTCTACAAGAAGGTTTGGAGAAAGGATTATCTGCAAGTTCTCTAAAGGGACAGATCTCTGCTTTATCTGTCTTACTACACAAAAGACTGGCAGCTGTGCCAGATGTTCAAGCATTTGTTCAGGCTCTGGTTAGGATCAAGCCTGTTTATAGACCTTTGACTCCTCCCTGGAGTCTAAATCTAGTTCTTTCAGTTCTTCAAGGGGTTCCGTTTGAACCTTTACATTCCATAGATATTAAGTTACTATCTTGGAAAGTTTTGTTTTTAGTTGCTATTTCTTCTGCTAGAAGAGTTTCTGAGTTATCTGCTTTGCAGTGTTCTCCGCCTTATCTGGTGTTCCATGCAGATAAGGTAGTTTTGCGTACTAAGCCTGGTTTTCTTCCAAGGGTTGTTTCTAACAAGAATATTAACCAGGAGATAGTTGTTCCTTCTTTATGTCCGAATCCAGTTTCAAAGAAGGAACGTTTGTTACACAATTTGGACGTAGTCCGTGCTTTAAAATTCTATTTAGAGGCTACAAAGGATTTCAGACAAACAGCTTCTTTGTTTGTTGTCTATTCTGGTAAAAGGAGAGGTCAAAAAGCGACTTCTACCTCTCTTTCCTTTTGGCTTAAAAGCATCATCCGATTGGCTTACGAGACTGCCGGACGGCAGCCTCCTGAAAGAATTACAGCTCACTCCACTAGGGCTGTAGCTTCCACATGGGCCTTCAAGAACGAGGCTTCTGTTGACCAGATATGTAAGGCAGCGACTTGGTCTTCACTGCACACTTTTGCCAAATTTTACAAATTTGATACTTTTGCTTCTTCGGAGGCTATTTTTGGGAGAAAGGTTTTGCAAGCCGTGGTGCCTTCCGTTTAGGTGACCTGATTTGCTCCCTCCCTTGTCAGGGCACAGGTAAATACATATTTATATATATATGTATGTCAATAGGACAGGGAAATATGTTTATGTATGTAACCATATTTGTATCAGATATTACTGGAATAAGGTTTAAATTCTGATGTCAGACAGAAACCTTCACAAATTGAATATACATCTCCAGTCTGAGCTACAGACAACAGGTCCCAAGAAACAAAGGAAAACATTTGCTTCTTAATTAGGAAGCACTCTGTACCCCATGTGGTGAGCAAAAGACGAAGAGCCTGGATACACACTCATATATGAACTTCCTGCCAACAAAAGGAGCTGAAAATTGACAGCTGCCTGTTAAGTGTGTGGCTGATAACAGCTGGATACACGTGACACAGACATTGTGTCTGGGTTAGGATAACATAGAGGAAGCACATGACTTACATTATGATTTCAAAATAACTGTATTTAGAGTTCAAATAAAATATAATGCCAGGAAAATATATATATTTTAATGGATATGAGATGTATATTTATGTGATATCAAATATTAACATCTAAATATATATATATATATGGAAAGTAAAAGATTGAATGATATATATATATATATATATATATATATATATGTATATTTTGAAGGCATGAATATCTTAGCCTCTGTGTGTTTAAGAACATGAATAGATGTTTATGGACCTGAAGAGAAGTGATTATTAACATTTATTTTTATTTCAGATCGACATAAACAGGATTTATGTATTCAGGAAGAAATACACAGAAATGTCACATACTATATCTGGGTGAATGCAAATATCAGGAGTTTTAAATACTACCAATCCGGAGATATAAAAATAAGCTGTTATTTGCAAAGAAATGCCAGAATACTGATAAAATTATAATGCATTTTAAGCTAATAATTAGCAGTGTTAAATTACCTTAATATAATAAAATGTTAATAATATAACATATTTGGTATCAGAATAATCAGAAAAAATAACCTAATATTAACCATCTGTAATTGGGGTTATATATGATTAATGCAGAGAGTGTGATCTGATTAAATAACCATTTTATGAAAAAAAAATTAACTTGCTTAAAAATGTTAGAGATGGTCTTGTTGTATTTGTTTGTTTGTACGTCTGCTGCCACCTAGTGTTATGATGCGGAATTGCAACCATGAGATGATTGGTTGTTGCAAAGAATGCATTTCCTTGACAACACATTTACCAAATAAACCAATCCATGTTCAGTTGCAAAGAACTAATCCAAGACAAGGCCGTGGGCGTTTCCAATATTCACCAATGACTGATAAATAATCAAAAAGGGGAGGGGTGAGATCAGATGATTTAAAACCCCAGCATAGAGACTAAAGGGTGTGTTATTTTGATCCAGAAAGGAGTAACTGCGGCAGTTATTAATCAAAAGCACATTGGACTCCATATGCTTTACCCCAATTTTGAATTTCTGAGGTGAATTGGATCTGTTGCAAAACATTGGGAACCGGATTGCTGTTTATTTGGGTGATGTATACAAGGTTTTTGTAAGATAAGTTATATGCATAGTTAATTTGTATTTAATAGATTTAAAGAAGCAGTGTGTTTTTTTTTTTTAAGTTAGCATTTCACAGCCTATATATATATTGTTTAAATCTGCGTCTGATTGACCAAGTAACTCATCTATGCAAGTTCTGATATTGTCAGTTAATTTTGTATTAGGATAAATTGCAGTTAAATAGCAGAATATATATATTATCCTATTGTTTTATAAACACTGTTTAGAATTGTATTGCTTGGATGTTAAAGGTTTTTAGTCCCATTGTGTTAAATAAATAAGAGGCTGAATTGTGAAGGTATATTTTTCTGGGTTTTGTAAGAAGGATAGCATATCTTAAGAGTTGGTTTTAACGCATATAAATTTTGTTTCATTTCCTTTTATTGCAAATATACTTCAATATGTTTATGGATATTAACTAAATAAAAGAATTCAGATATTTATATTAATTGTATGGTCTAGTAGGTGCATGGTTGATAAGGGTTTCTATTTCTTTGTATTGTGTTTATAACCCTGCCATAGACTTATATATATTATTTGGATAGCACTGCTAAGATTTTCATAAATATACTGACATAATAATTGGAGGCACTTTTTCTGAGATTTATTAATATTCCATCATAATTGATATAATATATTTGTAAGTAAATAGAAATTATTATAAAAGAGAAAAAAAAAAATCATATTTCGATATTAATATTTTGGAGATATAATTTTTTTTTGAAAAGTTGAAATATTAATTTTCATATTTCGAGATTGACATTAATATCTTGAAATATTATTAAAGATTAATTTAGAAAAATTAATAAAAATATTAATTTTTCATATTTCAAAATTAATCAAAAATATTGATTTTTCATATTTTCAAAGTTAATCAAAAATATTAATTTTTCATATTTCGGAATATTAATTTTTCATATTTCAAAATTAATAATATATATTTTTTTTTGAAATATAAAATTTTTCCTTCTCTCTTTTTATTGGCAAAAATTGTATTAGCGTTTTAGTTTAACTAAGTACTAAACCAATACAATAATGTCTGTAGCCAGAAGTGACTCATTTAATTCTATACATAGCAATGAAATTGGTCCCATAACCATACCTATTACTAAAGGTCAGGTCCTTAAGAAAGATATCTTAAGTTACCTTAAAGGGAAGTTTAATATTGCGGGTGAATTAAATGATTTTATGGATATGCTTGAAACTAGGGCTAAAAATATTACCGTTAATAATAATATGTGGAATGAAGAGAATGAATTCTTCCAGGAATTATTAATGATTAATCAATGCGAAGCTCCCAAAAAGCGAGACGAACTAATACTAAAATCCTGGCCCCTTTTAATATGCATAATTGACGAAATGTCGTTTTGTGTCACAGACAAACGATTGCAAATACAGGAGCTAGAAAATAGTATTCGTTCCTCGCGCAGACGCGAAGAGGGTTTAAAAATAGCTAAAAATAAAATGGATGAATTTGCCCAAAACCTAGCCGCCTTAGATAAGCATAATATGGACTTAATCGCGCAAGTAAAAGATTTAAATAAACAGCTTGCGCAAAGCCAGAAAGAATTAAGCGATTTAAAAAGATCATATCGCCATAATGAAAACCCCTATATTAGCAATGAGAATAATACAGGTAATGCTAACTCCTTTAGCGAACGCGTCAGGGACGAGGTACAAAAATATATAGAACAACATAGACAAATGACCCCTAACGGGTCAGAAGTAGATTTCCCAAATAGGCAGTCACCTCATGATGCAAATCCAGAGGATTGCTGTAGCGCAGCTGACGCGGGGGAGGGAAACTCTAACAGAGAAACCCAGAGTAAGTCTGATAAAGTCTATGATTCCCATAAAATAATCACCTTCGTACAACGCGCAGTACCTATATTCTCCAATAAGGGAACAACATCTGTAATTGATCATTTACAGGCTTTTGAAAATGCGTTAGCTATAATGAATGTTACAAGTGAGAAATTGAAAATTGAATTTCTACCTTGGGTATTTGACAGTAAGCATCACAAATTCTTTGCCTCACTAAAGGATATGAATATTCATTCCTGGAATGGGGTAAAACGACAATGCAGAAAAGAATTCGGGCAATATCGCACTAAAACTGCCGCGAAGATAGCGGTATATGGTTTAAAGTGTCGTGCGAATCAGAGTCCAATCGAATTCCTTTCTGTATTGAAAAATGCGTACAGTATGGCTGAAGATAATCCCAAATTTGACGGCTCAGAATTTGTAAATTTATTTTTTGAAGCACTGCCTACACCCATCAAAATTAACTTAGCTAGAGATTTTGATGAGGACTGCTCATTGGAATGGCTGATCAAAGAGAGTACAAAATTATACTCTATTCAGCAGTCCAGTGAGCAGGGGGTTAAAAAGGAATCAAAACCCAAAATTGTAGCAGAAACTAGGGTGTCACCTAAACCCCTCAATTTGGAGTCTAACAAGAGAACTTATGCAGAGGTGGCCAGTCAAAACAGGCCATCTCCACAGAGGTTTAATTCCGCCCCTCCCCCTACACAGGTTGAGGCGCAGGGAGACTATAACCAAAGTGGGGGACATAATCAGGTGAATAATTACTCACAAAGAGAATACTCACCAAATAATTGGTATCCGCGCAAGGGTAGATACAATAGACGGCGAAGATATTCTCAGGGTAACCAGACACCCCAGGTATATAATGCTCCCCAAAGTACTAATACTGAACAAGCTGAACCCCAGGGGCAACCACACCAGAATAGAAATAGTGGCCCTGATTCTGAGGGAACCCAATGGTCCAGGAATCAGTACAATGGGGCACCAAGAGATAGGCCCAGGGGTAGAGGTAACTTGTACAATCAGGTAGATATGCTGTTTACCCAATTAAATCGGTTGAGCGAACAAATCGCTAATATGAGTAAAAAATCTACGGCTCAGCAACCGAACAATACTTTTTTAGGGGTACAGCCAGTGGTCAGCAGTGGACCACAGGCACAGTCATAAATACTGCAGTATCACCTGAAGGGGAGGGGAGAGATATACAAAATGTAATAATAAATATCAATGATACTAATCATGTTATCTCCCCACAGACCGGAAACGGACAAATTAGCTGTGACAATGAGCGACATCAGCCGGGAAAAATTAACCAAACTTTTCCTCTGCAGTGTTCTCTTAACATTATTTCCACAGATGCAGTACACAAGAACCCAGCTGACCTTGTCATAGGGGAAACAGGTAGGTATGAAATTTCCTCTGCATCGAATGACACAGCGGATCCAGGTAAAACGTGGCGAAGCCCACAGATGTACAAGAATGCAAATTTTATGTGTGAAATGATAGAAACTGCAGGAAGATATTATGTACTAGTTGAGCTGCAAGATTCAGTCTCCAACCCTATCAGGGGATTAATTGACACTGGGTCACAGGCAACTATCTTATCCCACAGGTACTACACACAGCTAAATGAGCTAACACCCCACAAACCCAAAATAAGAGAATTTGACGGTTCTCTAATAGGTGTCGGGGGTGACTCCCTAAAAGTCTACGGTACTGCCTGGTTAAAATTTAAATTGGGGAACAGGGTCATAAGACACCCTGTCATTATAGTGGATCTGCCAACTGATCGTTTAATTATTGGTAGTGATCTCCTGAAGCGATTAAGCACCATAATTGATTGCATAAATAATGTAATTTGGTCACAAGTTAAACGGCCTATCAATTATGAAAAATCTGGTATATCTCACGCCCGACATAGCTGTCACGTGGTGGAAGAGAAGCCAGATGCTGTGGAGATTCATTTCAGGAATAACTCTGTACCTGAAATCACTATCCTACAAATAGATGATCAGACTCCTTTTAGTGGCTCTGATGGTAATACTTTTAAAATTTCGCCCGGAAAGATAGCGAATATCTCCCTAGATGGCGATATATTAACCATATCACTCCACAAGGGGGATCCTAAAATCCCTAAAGGGGGAGACCATGCTCAATACCTCGCAGGAATTGAGAGAGTTAAAGAGGATCTATTTATCCCTATACAAGTGCATGACCTTGGTAAAACCAAGTATGCTAAAATAAACTTAAAACAGGAAGCTAGCTATATAAGCGAAGGTTTATTAGCGCAAATAGCTGAACCTAAAGTGATTAAATATCTTTCTCCCCAAGACCACTGCGTCAACGGCCTGGATGACAGGTCTGAAAGCTATAACATCACAGCTAAGTGCTTATTATCTATCTCTATTGGTAATAAGTCAGTGAAGCACCTGTTTTTAGTTTTAAATACTCCCCATAATCAAATATACATTGGCAATGATATCTTACATAGATATGCCATACAAATAGATTTGATTAATTCTTGCCTTTGGAGCAGGTTAAAGGGGGACCCTGAAGTATTTCAGGATGAAAATGCAGCCCTGAAATCAAACCAGCAATTGCCATATGCTGTGAATATGCAGGTATCTAGCGATGTTATAATTCCTGCTGGGGCTGATAAATTTCTTTTACCCTTACAGGTAAAGAGAGGTCAGAAATTAAAAACTTCTGAAACACTGATTTGCCTCTCCCATAGAATACAAAATCTGGGTGTCACAGTAACCTACACTCCTATGGTGAATATTGGAACTATTCCAATACATATTATTGTGCATAACATGACCCCACAGGATATAACCTTATCCAAGGGAACTACCATAGGATATGCACTGGAATCAAGTTATTACACTTTTGGATTCCAGAATAATGTAATTGGGCTAATACCTGAAGGATACCTAACTGAAGAACAATTAATAGAACAATCCTTTGCATCTATGCCAGAGGGTCTATTTAATGTTCAATCTATTTATCCCTTCAGCTCAGAGGAAGGCATCTGTAAAATTGAAGAAGCCTCTCTAGTGTTTGATCAGCCAATCAAACAGCAAGATTACCCCAATACCCAGAGTCATGGGAGCAATGTAAATTATAATCAAGAGGATCTCACCTCTAGGTTGGAAGAAGCCTATGAAATAGGACAGCCTGAAATCTTTCCAGGATTTCAGCAAATAGTCGAAGAGCAAATATCCTTAGCTAATGGCTGTTCCAGCGATGACGAACGCCAACAGCTGCGAGAACTCCTAATGGAGTACAAGGATATTTTCGCTAAGGATTCTTATGACTGTGGTACTACAGACTTGCACATTGCAAGGATACAAACAGATCCTAATGCGCCACCTGTATTTGTCAAACAATACAGACTTCCCTTAGCCTCATATGATTCTCTTGCAGAGATCATAAGGAATTTGGAAGAAAGAGGTATTATCAGACAGGTGCACAGCTCTTATAATAATCCTATTCTAGGTTTCCTTAAGCCCAATGGACAATGGCGTTTGTGTGCTGACTTAAGACAGCTAAACAAACGAGTATACATGTCTGGCTGGCCTGTACCATACATTGACCAGTGCCTAGCACAAATGCAGGGATCCAAAATATTCACTGCCATTGATTGTGCGCAGGGATATTGGACCATAAAGGTACATGAAGAGGACCAATATAAGCTAGCATTCTCCTTCCAAAAGGTTCAGTATGCATTCCAGAGACTTCCATTTGGATACATAAATTCTGGACATGAATTTGCTGTATTCATGCATAAGGCTATGCCTGATGCACTGGAAAGGGGGACCTTATCTTATGTTGATGATGTTTTAATCAAAAGCACAGACTTTGAAAAACACATCGCAGAGCTTAAACATGTCCTCAGCCAACTTAAAAGGGCAGGTGTCAAATTATCCCTACAAAAAGCTCAATGGTGCCGCACTCGTGTAAACTTCTTGGGACATGAAGTTACCTCTGACGGATTAAATCCCCAGAAGAAAAAGGTGGAAGCGATAGTGAATTCTAAAAACCCAACTAACTTAAAGGAATTGAGATCATTCCTGGGTATGACAAATTATTCTCGCAAATTCATTGATAATTATGCGGAATTAGCTAAACCACTACTACTTCTTCTAAAGAAAGATGTGAAATGGCACTGGAGTGAGTCTCAAGAGACAGCCATCAGAGAGCTGAAGAGAAAACTCACTCAAGCACCTTGCTTAGCGTACCCTGAAGGTGGCAAACCTTTCTACTTAGAAACAGGGTACACAGATGTAAGCATGAGTGCTGTGTTATACCAAAAGCATGATAATTTGAACAAAGCCATTGCTTATGCGAGCAAAAATCTATCCCCAGTAGAAATAAAGTTTAACGATTGCGAAAAAGCCCTCTTATCTACTGTATGGGCTCTACAAAATTTCCGCAGCTATATACAGGGCGAGAAAATTATTGTAGAAACGGCCCACCAGCCTTTGCTATATTTGCAAAGTGAGAGAATAAGAGATGGGAATTTGTCTAATAGCCGCATAACAGCGTGGACTCTTTCCTTGCAAGGCTGGCCCTTAGAAATTCGCTACAAGCAGAATAAAAAGAATCCAGTCGCACAAGGGCTTGCTGAGCTCCACGACTGTACTGCTAGAGATCCTGGGGAAGAATTATCAGAAGATGATTTTCTGGAAGAACAATTGCTTTCCCCATATAAAGTGTACAATGAGGACCATTGTCAAACATTACCTTGGGTATACGTTGATGGTTGTTCTTACCATGCCACTATTGATAATGAGCGCAGATTAGTCGCTGGCATTGGTATAACTGGGGCAAATGGATTCTCAAATATATATGTAGGTTTCAACATTGGACCAAGATCCAGTCAAGTTGCAGAACTAACTGCTGTTTTCAAAACCATTGAAATGGCTATTGAACATGGTATTCATGAATTTGTGATCATAACTGACTCAAATTATGTGCGTGACAGTTTTGTTGAATACCTGCCAACTTGGAAAAGAAATGGCATGCAGAAAAGCAATAACAAACCAGTCAAGCATGGCAAATTGTTCTGCGAGATTGATAATCTGGTAGTATCCAATGATTTAACCATACACTGGAAAAAGACCAAGGGTCATTCCAGAGTTCTAGGTCCTGATAAGGAAGGCAATGACCTTGCAGATTCATTAGCCAAACAAGGAGCCATAACTGGAGAACTCCTTAATATTGACCACTTAATGGGTGCAATTCAGATAGAAGCCATTACCAGAAACCAGGCAAAACAACAGAGTGAGCCTAATTTGGTACAATGGAGTCAGGATTCTCCTAGTGAGGACCTGATCACTAGTCAAAAAGAAGACCCCATTGTAGGCATCTTCTATAAACACATAGAAGATCCTGAAAGCAACCCCATCTCAAAAGATGATTGCATTGGCAAAGAAGATCTTAGAATCTTAATGAAATCTAAATCACAATTCAAATTACAGGATGGTTTGTTAATTAGAACCTCCAAAACTGGCATCCAGCAGTGGGTAGTACCCACCAAGTTCAGGGGTCTAATGCTTCAACATGCCCATGATGCTCCCACATCTGGTCATCGTGGTGCCAAACTCACGTATGAAATATTGCGTGATTACGCTTTTTGGCCACACATGTTGAAAGATGTTCAAACCTACTGTCAAGGGTGTTTAATCTGCCCACAGTTCCAACCCACTGCACCAACACATAGAGCGCCATTGCAGAAAAGGGGGATGGTAATGCCATGGTCAGATATACAAATTGATTTTATTGGTCCGGTAACAAGGTCATCAAGAGGTAACAAGTACATGTTAACAGTGACATGCCTGTTCACTAAATGGGTAGAGTGCATTAGTGCACCTAACAATAGTGCTGAAACATGTGCAGCATTGCTCATCAACCATGTATTTTCCAGATTTGGTTTGCCCCAAAGAATCGAATCAGATCGGGGGACCCACTTCACTAGCGAAGTGATGACCAAAATGTGGAAAATACTAGGGGTTAAAAGAAAGCTCCATATTGCTTATAGAGCTGCCTCAAGTGGTGGTGTAGAGCGTTACAACCAGTCCATTGTTAAAATCCTCAAAAAGTTTGTGAGTGAAACAGGTAAAGACTGGGATGTAAAACTACCTCTAGTCTTAATGGCATTAAGAGCAACTCCAAGTAGTGCTACCAAAATGTCACCTTTTGAACTGATGACTGGTAGAAGAATGGTTCTACCTCAGCATCTGCTGTACCGTACATCAGACCAAAACTTGATAAACGCTGCCAATACACATCAATATGTGGAAAACCTAAGAAATCACCTGCAATATGCCTTTGCATTTGCTCAAAGGAATTTAGAAAGAGCCGCAACTGCCACTAAAACCTATTATGATCTCAAAACATCCAAAAAGGAATATGAAATAAATGATAAAGTTTATCTTTATAACTTTGGAAGAGATCAGGTTAGGGAGAAGAAATTTCTTCCCTCATGGAAAGGTCCTTTCGTCATTACTGACAAAATATCTCCAGTGGCCTATAAAATAAGGATCCCCAAAAATGAAAGTTTCATAGATAAATGGGTCCATATCAATCAATTGCGAGCGTGTCATCCCAGATCCCAACTACAAGTCATAGAGGGAAAATTAAGTGTCCTATCCCCAAATGAACTAAAGACATACTGTAGTTCAAAGATGCCTAGCTGATAAACATGAAGGCTCAAAATCGACGGACTTTGTACTTAAAGGACTACCTATGATGTATACGGCCAATATCCTCACCGAGTACCACTGACTTTGATCCAATTCAAAAACATGTGTCCTACATATATTTGAATTTGAAAGGGGGAATTATGTCAGGGCACAGGTAAATACATATTTATATATATATGTATGTCAATAGGACAGGGAAATATGTTTATGTATGTAACCATATTTGTATCAGATATTACTGGAATAAGGTTTAAATTCTGATGTCAGACAGAAACCTTCACAAATTGAATATACATCTCCAGTCTGAGCTACAGACAACAGGTCCCAAGAAACAAAGGAAAACATTTGCTTCTTAATTAGGAAGCACTCTGTACCCCATGTGGTGAGCAAAAGACGAAGAGCCTGGATACACACTCATATATGAACTTCCTGCCAACAAAAGGAGCTGAAAATTGACAGCTGCCTGTTAAGTGTGTGGCTGATAACAGCTGGATACACGTGACACAGACATTGTGTCTGGGTTAGGATAACATAGAGGAAGCACATGACTTACATTATGATTTCAAAATAACTGTATTTAGAGTTCAAATAAAATATAATGCCAGGAAAATATATATATTTTAATGGATATGAGATGTATATTTATGTGATATCAAATATTAACATCTAAATATATATATATATATGGAAAGTAAAAGATTGAATGATATATATATATATATATATATATATATATATATATATGTATATTTTGAAGGCATGAATATCTTAGCCTCTGTGTGTTTAAGAACATGAATAGATGTTTATGGACCTGAAGAGAAGTGATTATTAACATTTATTTTTATTTCAGATCGACATAAACAGGATTTATGTATTCAGGAAGAAATACACAGAAATGTCACATACTATATCTGGGTGAATGCAAATATCAGGAGTTTTAAATACTACCAATCCGGAGATATAAAAATAAGCTGTTATTTGCAAAGAAATGCCAGAATACTGATAAAATTATAATGCATTTTAAGCTAATAATTAGCAGTGTTAAATTACCTTAATATAATAAAATGTTAATAATATAACATATTTGGTATCAGAATAATCAGAAAAAATAACCTAATATTAACCATCTGTAATTGGGGTTATATATGATTAATGCAGAGAGTGTGATCTGATTAAATAACCATTTTATGAAAAAAAAATTAACTTGCTTAAAAATGTTAGAGATGGTCTTGTTGTATTTGTTTGTTTGTACGTCTGCTGCCACCTAGTGTTATGATGCGGAATTGCAACCATGAGATGATTGGTTGTTGCAAAGAATGCATTTCCTTGACAACACATTTACCAAATAAACCAATCCATGTTCAGTTGCAAAGAACTAATCCAAGACAAGGCCGTGGGCGTTTCCAATATTCACCAATGACTGATAAATAATCAAAAAGGGGAGGGGTGAGATCAGATGATTTAAAACCCCAGCATAGAGACTAAAGGGTGTGTTATTTTGATCCAGAAAGGAGTAACTGCGGCAGTTATTAATCAAAAGCACATTGGACTCCATATGCTTTACCCCAATTTTGAATTTCTGAGGTGAATTGGATCTGTTGCAAAACATTGGGAACCGGATTGCTGTTTATTTGGGTGATGTATACAAGGTTTTTGTAAGATAAGTTATATGCATAGTTAATTTGTATTTAATAGATTTAAAGAAGCAGTGTGTTTTTTTTTTTTAAGTTAGCATTTCACAGCCTATATATATATTGTTTAAATCTGCGTCTGATTGACCAAGTAACTCATCTATGCAAGTTCTGATATTGTCAGTTAATTTTGTATTAGGATAAATTGCAGTTAAATAGCAGAATATATATATTATCCTATTGTTTTATAAACACTGTTTAGAATTGTATTGCTTGGATGTTAAAGGTTTTTAGTCCCATTGTGTTAAATAAATAAGAGGCTGAATTGTGAAGGTATATTTTTCTGGGTTTTGTAAGAAGGATAGCATATCTTAAGAGTTGGTTTTAACGCATATAAATTTTGTTTCATTTCCTTTTATTGCAAATATACTTCAATATGTTTATGGATATTAACTAAATAAAAGAATTCAGATATTTATATTAATTGTATGGTCTAGTAGGTGCATGGTTGATAAGGGTTTCTATTTCTTTGTATTGTGTTTATAACCCTGCCATAGACTTATATATATTATTTGGATAGCACTGCTAAGATTTTCATAAATATACTGACACCCTTCATCCGTGTCCTAAAGCTTTGGTATTGGTTCCCACAAGTAAGGATGACGCCGTGGACCGGACACACCAATGTTGGAGAAAACAGAATTTATGCTTACCTGATAAATTACTTTCTCCAACGGTGTGTCCGGTCCACGGCCCGCCCTGGTTTTTTAATCAGGTCTGATGAATTATTTTCTCTAACTACAGTCACCATGGTACCATATGGTTTCTCCTATATATTTTCCTCCTGTCCGTCGGTCGAATGACTGGGGTGGGCGGAGCCTAGGAGGGACTATATGGCCAGCTTTGCTGGGACTCTTTGCCATTTCCTGTTGGGGAAGAGATATTCCCACAAGTAAGGATGACGCCGTGGACCGGACACACCGTTGGAGAAAGTAATTTATCAGGTAAGCATAAATTCTGTTTTTGTTCGGCCAACCTGGACTGTTTTCTCAACAGATGCGAGTCTTGCAGGTTGGGGAGCTGTTTGGGGAGCTCTGACAGCACAAGGGGTTTGGAAATCTCAAGAGGCGAGATTACCAATAAATATTTTAGAACTCCGTGCAATTCTCAGGGCTCTTCAGTCTTGGCCTCTGCTAAAGAGAGAACCGTTCATTTGTTTTCAGACAGACAATATCACATCTGTGGCATATGTCAATCATCAGGGTGGGACTCGCAGTCCCCAAGCTATGAAAGAAGTATCTCGGATACTTGCTTGGGCGGAATCCAGCTCCTGTCTAATCTCTGCGGTGCATATCCCAGGTGTAGACAATTGGGAGGCGGATTATCTCAGCCGCCAGACTTTACATCCAGGGGAGTGGTCTCTCCATCCAGATGTGTTTTCTCAGATTGTTCAGATGTGGGGTCTTCCAGAGATAGATCTCATGGCCTCTCATCTAAACAAGAAACTTCCCAGATACCTGTCCAGGTCCAGGGATGTTCAGGCGGAAGCAGTGGATGCACTGACACTTCCTTGGTGTTATCATCCTGCTTACATCTTCCCGCCTCTAGTTCTCCTTCCAAGAGTGATCTCCAATATCATCATGGAACAGTCTTTTGTGTTGCTGGTGGCTCCAGCATGGCCACACAGGTTTTGGTATGCGGATCTGGTGCGAATGTCCAGTTGCCCGCCTTGGCCACTTCCGTTACGGCCGGACCTACTATCTCAAGGTCCGTTTTTCCATCAGGATCTCAAATCATTAAATTTGAAGGTATGGAAATTGAACGTTTAGTTCTAAGTCATAGAGGTTTCTCTGACTCAGTGATTAATACTATGTTACAAGCTCGTAAATCTGTCTCTAGAAAGATTTATTATAGAGTTTGGAAGACTTACATTTCATGGTGTTCTTCTCATAAATTCTCCTGGCATTCTTTTAGAATTCCTAGAATTTTACAGTTCCTTCAGGATGGTTTGTCTGCAAGTTCCTTGAAAGGACAAATCTCCGCTCTTTCTGTTTTATTTCACAGAAAGATTGCTATACTTCCTGATATTCACTGTTTTGTACAGGCTTTAGTTCGTATTAAGCCTGTCATTAAATCAATTTCTCCTCCTTGGAGTCTTAATTTGGTTCTGAAGGCGTTACAGGCTCCTCCATTTGAGCCTATGCATTCTTTGGACATTAAACTACTTTCCTGGAAAGTGTTGTTCCTTTTGACTATCTCTTCTGCTAGAAGAGTTTCTGAGCTATCTGCTCTTTCTTGTGAGTCTCCTTTTCTGATTTTTCATCAGGATAAGGCAGTTTTGTGGACTTCTTTTCAATTTTTACCTAAAGTTGTGAATTCTAACAACTTTAGTAGAGAAATTGTTGTCCCTTCTTTATGTCCTAATCCTAAGAATTCTTTGGAAAGATCCTTAAATTCTTTGGATGTGGTAAGAGCTTTGAAATATTATGTGGAAGCTACTAAAAATTTCAGGAAGACTTCCAGTCTATTTGTTTTATTTTCTGGTCCTAGGAAGGGTCAGAAAGCTTCTGCTATTTCCTTGGCTTCTTGGTTGAAACTTTTGATTCATCAAGCCTATTTGGAGTCGGGTCAAACCCCGCCTCAGAGAATTACAGCTCATTCTACTAGATCAGTCTCCACTTCGTGGGCTTTTAAGAATGAAGCTTCAGTTGATCAGATTTGCAATGCAGCAACTTGGTCCTGTTTGCATACATTTACTAAATTCTACCATTTTGATGTATTTGCTTCTTCGGAAGCAGTTTTTGGTAGAAAAGTTCTTCAGGCAGCTGTTTCAGTTTGATTCTTCTGCTTTTGATTTAAGTTTTTTTCTTTCAAAAGTGAAAATAAACTTATTTTTTGGGTTGTGGATAATTTTTTCAGCGGAATATGGCTGTTTTTATTTTATTCCCTCCCTCTCTAGTGACTCTTGAGTGGAAGACTCCACATCTTGGGTATTGATATCCCATATGTCACTAGCTCATGGACTCTTGCCAATTACATGAAAGAAAACATAATTTATGTAAGAACTTACCTGATAAATTCATTTCTTTCATATTGGCAAGAGTCCATGAGGCCCACCCTTTTTATGGTGGTTATGATTTTTTGTATAAAGCACAATTATTTCCAAATTTCCTTTGTTGATGCTTTCTACTCCTTTCTTTATCACCCCACTACTTGGTTATTCGTTAAACTGAATTGTGGGTGTGGTGAGGGGTGTATTTATAGGCATTTTGAGGTTTGGGAAACTTTGCCCCTCCTGGTAGGATTGTATATCCCATATGTCACTAGCTCATGGACTCTTGCCAATATGAAAGAAATGAATTTATCAGGTAAGTTCTTACATAAATTATGTTTTTCACATCTGATGAAACCATTCTAATCCTTTCAACTGCAGAAGTCCACAAAGTCTGTCTAGTTCTTTGTAATGAATGTGTTTTATATCAGGGCCGTATTTGTCTGTATTGTTTCTCCGTTGTACCCATGGGCTGCGGAATCTGTTGTCGCCTTATAAATAAAGAATAATAATAAATACTGTTGCTGTAATAGTCTTACAATCCTTTGACATCCAGCACTAACCTCATGGGTTATAATTCTGCTCTTTTTATACCTCATTTAACCCCTTAAAGACCACAGCACTTTTCAATTTTCTGACCGATTTCTGCGGTGTTTGTGTTTAGCTCTAATTTTCCTCTTACTCATTTACTGTGCACACACTTATTATATACCGTTTTTCTCGCCATTAAATGGACTTTATAAAGATACCATTATTTTCATCATATCTTATTACTTACTAATTTTTTTTTATAAAATATGAGGAAAAAATAGAAATAAACACACTTTCTTTTTAAAGACATGATGAGTCCACGGATTTCATCCTTGTGGGATTACGCCTCCTGGTCAGCAGGAGGAGACAAAGAGCACCACAGCAGAGCTGTTATATAGCTCCTCCCTTCCCTCCCACTCCAGTCATTCTCTTTGCCTACGTTAGTGATAGGAAGAGGTAAAGTGAGGTGTTAGATTAGATTCTTCAATCAAGAGTTTATTATTTTCAAAGTAGTGCCAGAGTGTGCTGCTTTTTCCTAGGGTGTAGCCGTAGTCCTTATCAATCTTTACAGAAGAGCTTTTGGTGGCTTTAAAGCAATGGGAACTGGTGGGACATAATTCTCACTGCGCCTCCCATATTTTCTGCTGCCCTTATCCTGATGGCCTAAGCAAACTCTAACTCAGGCTCTATCATTGCCACAGGGCTATAGAACGGAGAGGACCTCTTACACCTGATGGACTGTCCTGCTGTCGGACAGCATTGAGGTAAGTGCAGACTTTTTATTCTGGGAATAAAACTCAGAAGAAAGCAGGCACTTCAATCTGACTTTATATCAGGCTAATGAAGCATTTGACTTGGGACTTGACTCTCTCTGATTATGGAAGGTATTTTCCGTGACAGCGCAATGTACAGGCACTGGGGCAGGGAGAAAGCTGTATAAGAGTTTACATTTTATTTATTTCCAGCGATCGGGCTGTGTAGTTGTTAACGCCCACGAAGGGCGGGGCCGACATTTTGCGCGCTTGGTATTGTCGCTGCGCAGTTTTACAGACAGTCTGGTATCCGGAGGAGGTTCCGGTTTATCTGTGCGGGTCATTGTCTATCAGGCTAGCAGGACAGAAACGTCTCTCCTTTGCTCTGGAACCACATGGTTTAACCGAACAAGCAGTTGTTAGCGCTTCTGAGATTTGTTTTTTTCTACACCAGGAATTGCAGCGAGACTGGTCGACAGGTAGGCGCCTCAGCAGAGCTGCTGAGGCGTAGAGGTGTTTGAGTGTTTTTCATAACGCTTTTATTTTAACAGGAACATAGCTTGCAGTTAAATTAAGGCATAGTTCCCTGTTATTCTATCAAATTTCATAAGTATTTTATTTCAGTCTAATTTCCATTTTGCAACAGTAATAAAGTTCAGTTTAAAATTTAAAGGGCCAGTAAAAAAAAAAAAATTGTACAATCCTAAGATGAATTTAGAGTCTGTTCAAGATGCTACTTGCACCATATGTTTGGATGCCAATGTGGAACCGCCAGTTACTTTTTGTCCCTCATGTATTGAGAGGGTTTTAAACTGTAGAGAAAAGATTTTTCATGATCAATATTTATCAAAGGCGAATGCTTCTCAGGTGTCTAATGATGAGATGCAGAGTATGCCGCAGCTTTCTCCTTAAACGCCCACACAAGCAGTGCCCTGTACTTCTGTTTCTTCTGCAGTTACATTAAGAGACATTGCTGAGGTTTTGTCCTCTACACTTTCAGATGAGTTATCTGCCTTTCCTATTTTTCAAGGCAAACGTAAAAGGAAGGATAACTATGAGGTCAATGAAGTTTCTGATGCTATGGTAGCAATCTCGGACGTACCCTCCCAGGGATCTGAGATGGAGGGTAGGGAGGTTCTATTGGAAGGTGAGATTTCAGACTCAGAGAGTTCCTTACCTTTGATTGATTCAGAAGTTTTTTCTTTCAAGTTTAAACTAGAACACCTCCGCCTGTTACTCAGGGAGGTTTTAGTGACTTTGGACGACTGTGATTCCACGGTAGTGGTCGTTCCTAAGAAATTGAGTAAGTTAGACAGATACTTAGATGTTCCTTCTTACTCAGATGTTTTTCCAGTTACCAAGCGGACTTCGGAAATTATTACTAAGGAATGGGAGAGACCAGATATTCCCTTCTTTCCTATTTTCAAGAAAATGTTCCCTATAGCTGACCGTGACGCTGTTAGGGAGCCTTAGCAAACGGTTCCTAAGGTGGAGGGGGCTATTTCCACCTTGGCCAAACGAACTACTATTCCTATTGAGTATAGTTGTGCTTTAAGGGATCCCATGGATAAGAAGTTGGAGGGTCTACTGAAAAGATCTATGTTCACCAGGGTTTGCTATTGCAACCGGCTGCGTGCATTGTTAGTCACCAGTGCGGCAGCTTATTGGTTTGACGATCTTGCGGAGTCTCTTAAAACTGAGACTTCTTTAGAAGAAATCCAGGATCGGATTAAAGCTCTGAAGTTAGCCAATTCTTTTATTACAGATGCTTCTCTGCAAATTACTAAATTGGCCGCTAAGAGTTCAGGTTTTTCCATCTTAGCCCTCAGAGCCTTATGGTTGAAGCCTTGGTCTGCGGACGTATCATCCAAGTCTAAGCTTCTGGCAATTCCTTACAAGGGAAAGACCCTGTTTGGACCTGGCTTGAAGGAAATTATCTTTGACATCACAGGAGGCAAGGGTCATCTCCTCCCTCAGGATAAAAGAACCAAGCAGAAAGGTCGACAGGAATTTTTGTTCCTTTCGAAATTTCAAGGGAAACTCTCTTCTTCCTCTAAACAGGAAGGAAACTATTCGCAATCCAAGTCTACTTGGAGACCCAACTAATCGTGGAACAAGGGGTAAACAATCCAAGAAACCGGCTGCTGATTCCAAGTCAGCATGAAGGGTTTGCCCCCGATCAGGGAGCGGATCTGGTAGGGGGCAGACTTTCCTTCTTCATTCAAGCTTGGGTGTGAGATGTTTAGGATCCCTGGGCTATAGAAATAGTGTCTTAGGGATACAAACTGGAGTTCAGAAATTCTTCCCCCCCAAGGAAGATTTCTTCTTTCAAGATTATCTGCAGACCAGATAAAAAGAGAGGCGTTCATACATTGTGTAAGAGACCTCTCTTCCATGGGAGTAATTTGTCCCATTCTGATGCAGGAACAGGGACAGGGTTTTTATTCAAATCTGTTTGTAGTTCCCAAAAAGGAGGGAACCTTCAGACCTATCTTAGACCTCAAGAGTCTAAACAAGTTTCTCAGAGTTCCATCTTTCAAGATGGAAACTATTCGTACCATTCTTCCATTGATCCAGGAAGGTCAATTTATGACGACAGTGGATCTAAAGGATGCGTATCTTCATGTTACTATAAACAGAGATCATCACAAGTTCCTGAGGTTTGCCTTTCTAGACAAACATTTTCTGTTCGTGGTTCTTCCTTTCGGTCTGGCCACGGCACCCAGAATTTTCACAAAGGTTCTGGGGTCTCTGCTGGCAGTTCTAAGACCGCGGGGCATTGCGGTGGCGCCTTATCTGGATGATATTCTAATCCAGGCGTCATCTTATCAGCAAACAAGGTCCCATACCTACATGGTGCTATCCTTCCTGAGAACTCACGGGTGGAAGGTAAATCTGGAAAAGAGTTAGTTAATTCCGCAGACAAGGGTACCCTTCTTGGGAACTCTAATTGACTCTATATCCATGAGAATTTTTCTGACAGAGGTCAGAAAGTCAAGGATTCTGAATACATGTCAAGCCCTTCAGTCCACTCCTCAGCCGTCAGTGGCTCAGTGCATGGAGGTAATGGCGGCAATGGACATCATACCGTTTGCTCGGTTTCACCTCAGGCCTCTGCAGTTAAGCATGCTCAGACAGTGGAATGGAGATTATACGGATTTGTCTCCTTGAATAACCCTAGAACAGGAGACGAGGGACTCTCTTCAATGGTGGTTGTCTCTGGATCATCTATCCCAGGGGACGTGCTTTCGCAGACCTTAATGGGTGATTGTGACAACGGACGCCAGCCTTTTAGGATGGGGAGCAGTCTGGGGCTCTTTAAAGGCTCAGGGAGTATGGACTCAGGCAGAGTCTCTCCTTGCCATCAACATCTTAGAGCTGAGGGCGATCTTCAATGCTCTTCGGGCCTGGCCTCAGTTGGCTTCGGCTCAATTCATCAGATTCCAGTCGGACAATATAA
Source organism: Bombina bombina (assembly GCF_027579735.1). Taxonomy (NCBI): domain Eukaryota; kingdom Metazoa; phylum Chordata; class Amphibia; order Anura; family Bombinatoridae; genus Bombina; species Bombina bombina. The sequence goes on along the minus strand of NC_069505.1, from coordinate 641,816,461 downwards.
CGACAGTGGCTTACATCAGTCATCAGGGAGGAACGAGGAGTTCCTTAGCGATGACCGAAGTAGCCAAGATAATCCAGTGGGCGGAGGCCCATTCTTGCCATCTACAACTAACAAGTAATTGTAAATAGACTTACAAATAGGAATAGGTAACTTAAATCTGTGAGGAAAAATTCCACCGACTGAGCCCTTTCTAAGTCAGAGCTAAATTTATTTTTAATTAGAAAAAATGTTTTTCTGTCCATTCATGCACTAAACTTTATTAAGAAAATATATTTATCCACACATACATTTAGCAAGAGCTAAGATTTAAAAACACTGCACCTAAGTTGAGCTAAGATTATTGAATTATTCTGAAATCAGCATCAGAGGTATCTGCAGCAAAATTATAAATATAGGCTAAGCCCTTACAATCCGAGGGCTAGTTTAAATTTTAAGTTTTACCAAGTTTATAAAGCTGCAATTTATCGGACCAACAAAGGTGAGCAAGTTAAAAAAGGGAAAGACAAAGCTTATCCCAGAGGACCCCTGACGTACGTTTCACAAAAAACGCTTCCTCCAAATCTTAGCTCTTGCTAAATGTATGTGTGGATAAATATATTTTCTTAATAAAGTTTAGTGCATGAATGGACAGAAAAACATTTTTTCTAATTAAAAATAAATTTAGCTCTGACTTAGAAAGGGCTCAGTCGGTGGAATTTTTCCTCACAGATTTAAGTTACCTATTCCTATTTGTAAGTCTATTTACAATTACTTGTTAGTTGTACTTTGCTTTTAACTATAAATCTGTGACAGGAGGTATTAGCGGTTAGGAGACTATATAAACTCAAATTGGGCTATTTGCCTTTAACCACTAACCTCTTGTATATAGTATACTTTGCCCTACCCCCACCTATTCTTACTTTAAACCATTCTTGCCATCTGTCAGCGATCCACATCCCAGGGGTGGAAAACTGGGAGGCGGATTTTCTGAGCAGGCAGACCTTTCATCCGGGAGAGTGGGAACTCCATCCGGAAATGTTTTCCAATCTGATTCTCAAATGGGGTCGGCCGGAGTTGGTTCTCATGGTATCTCGTCAGAATGCCAAGCTCCCGAGATACAGATCCAGGGATCCAAAAGGTCGAGTTGATAGATGCCTTGGCAGTTCCTTGGTGCTTCAACCTAGCATATCTATTCCCCCCGTTTGCTCTTCTTCCCCGGGTTATTGCTCGAATCAAACAGGAGAAGGCATCAGTGATCCTCATCGCTCCTGCGTGGCCTCACAGGGTTTGGTATGCCGATCTGGTGGACATGTCATCCCTGCCACCTTGGACACTTCCATTGAGGAAGGACCTTCTCATTCAGGGACCCTTCCTTCACCCGAATCTAGTTTCTCTGAAGCTGACTGCTTGGAGATTGAACGTTTAATCCTATCCAAGCGAGGTTTCTCTGATTCGGTCTTAGATACCTTAATTCAGGCGCGTAAGCCTGTAACTAGGAAGATTTACCATAAGATATGGCGTAAATATCTTTATTGGTGTGAATCCAAGGGCTACTCATGGAGTAGAGTTAGGATTCCCAGGATTTTGTCTTTTCTCCAAGAAGGATTGGAGAAGGGTTTATCAGCGAGTTCCCTAAAGGGTCAGATCTCTGCTTTATCTATTTTGTTACACAAGCAGATGTTCAATCCTTTTGTCAGGCTTTGATTATAATCAGGCCTGTGTTTAAACCAATTGCTCCTCCATGGAGTTTGAATTTAGTTCTTAAAGTTCTTCAAGGGGTTGGAGCCTATGCATTCCATAGATATTAAGTTGTTATCTTGGAAAGTTTTATTTCTTGTTGCCATTTCTTTTGCTCGAAGAGTGTCTGAGCTTTAGGCATTACAATATAATTCACCTTACCTTATTTTTCATTCGCATAAGGTGGTGTTGCGTACTAAACTTGGTTTTCTTCCTAAGGTTGTTTCAGACAAGAACATTAATCAAGAGATTGTTGTTCCTTCCTTGTGTCCTAATCCTTCTTCTCAGAAGGAACGTCTTCTGCACAATTTTTACGTAGTCTGTGCTTTAAAATTTTACTTACAAGCGACTAAGGACTTCGTCAATCGTCTTCTCTGTTTGTCATTTTTTCTGGAAAACGTAAGGGTCAGAAAGCTACGGCTACCTCTCTTTTTGGCTGAAGAGTATCATCCGTTTTGCATATGAGACTGCTGGACAGCAGCCTCCTGATAGAGTTACGGCTCATTCCACCAGGGCTGTTGCTTCCTCATGGGCATTCAAAAATGATGCTTCAGTTGAACAGATTTGCAAGGCTGCAACTTGGTCCTCTCTTCACACTTTTTCTAAATTTTACGAATTTGATATCTTTGCTTCGGCTGAGGCTGTTTTTGGGAGAAAGGTTCTTCAAGCAGTGGTGCCTTCCGTTTAGGTTCCCTGTCTTGTCCCTCCCTTATCATCCGTGTACTCTAGCTTTGGTATTGTATCCCACAAGTAAGGATGAAATCCGTGAACTTATCGTGTCTTTAAAAAGAAAAGAAAATGTATGCTTACCTGATAAATTAGTTTTTTAGACATGATGAGTCCACGGCCCGCCCTGTTCTATGAGACAGGTTATTAATTTTTTTGGAAACTTCAGACACCTCTGCACCTTGGCTTTTCCTTTCTCTTCCTAACTTCGGTCGAATGACTGGAGTGGGAGGGAAGGGAGGAGCTATATAACAGCTCTGCTGTGGTGCTTTTTGCCGCCTCCTGCTGACCAGGAGGCGTAATCCCACAAGTAAGGATGAAATCCGTGGACTCATCATGTCTAAAAAGAAACAAATTTATCAGGTAAGCATAAATTTTTGTTTTTTCTAACTTTGACCCCCAAAATCTGTTACTCATCTACAACCACCAAAAAACACCCATGCTAAATAATTTCTAAATTTTGTCCTGAGTTTAGAAATACCCTATTTCTTTCATGTAATTGGCAAGAGTCCATTAACTAGTGACGTATGGGATATACAATCCTACCAGGAGGGGCAAAGTTTCCCAAACCTCAAAATGCAATAGGGCAATAAATACAAGTAGCACTTTGCTATTTCCAAACCATTTTTATTTTTTATTTTGGTATATTTCATGCCACCATTTCACCACCAAATGCGATCAAATAAGAAAAAATCGTTATTTTTTCACAAACTTTAGATTTCTCACTGAAATTATTTACAAACAACTTGTGCAATTATGGCATAAATGGTTGTAAATGCTTCTCTGGGATCCCCTTTGTTCAGAAATAGCAGACATTTATGGCTTTGGCGTTGCTTTTTGGTAGTTAGAAGGCCGCTAAATGCTGCTGCGCACCACACCTGTATTATGCCCAGGAGTGAAGGGGTTAATTAGCTTGGATGGTTAATTTTAGCTTTAGTGTAGAGACCAGCGTCCCACTTGACAAATCCCACCCCTTGATCCCTCCCTGACCACTCTCTTCCCTCCCCCACCTCACTTATTGTTGCGCCATCTTTAGTACTGGCAGAAAGTCTGCCAGTATAAAAATAAAAAGGTGTATTTTTTTTTTTATTATTATATATTTTCTACAGTGTAGGATCCACCCTTACCACCCAACCTCCCTGGCCCCACCCAAACAGCTCTCTAACCCTCCCCCCACTTACAATTTGCCACCATTTTGGGTACTGGCAGCTGTCTGCCAGTAACCACTTTGCAAAAAATTTGGGCTTTTTTATTTTTAGTTATTCCCGCTTTTTCTGTAGTGTTGCTGCCCCCCTCAATACCCTCCCCCTCCCTGATCCCTTTCCCAACATTATTTCCCGCCTCCTCCCACCACCCTCTCCCACCACCCTCTCCCACCACTTCATTTGTGGACATGTGTGCAGATTTTCCGTGCGCACACAAGCACGCACCCGCCTCCTGCGTGCACCCGCAAGTGATTTCACACTGCTGGCCGGTGTGGCTCTCTCTGTATCGGTGTGTAAAAAAGGTATTGTATTGCAGTGATGCCTCAATATCAGGTCACATGATAGCTCGTCACAGCTCTGTGTCACCTGACATCACAGGTCACATGATAGCTCCTCACAGCTCTGTGTCACCTGACATCACAGGTCACATTATTGGTACTTACAAATTTCAGTGTCACCTGATCACAGGTCACATGATGACTCCTCACAGCTCAGTGTCACCTGACAACACAGGTCACATTATTGGTACTCACAAAGCTCTGTGTCACCTGATATCACAGGTCACATGATGGCTCCCCACCAATCCTTGCTTCTACCTATTGTGCACTAGGTGTATAATCTTCAGTAAAACTGATTTTCACAGTCTGGGATTTTTATGAAAACAAAACCAGTAAGTTTGTGGGTTTAGCGCATTTATTATTGCTATACATCATCTAAGAGCACCATGGTGCATGCCCTACACACCAGTGACCCGTGATTAATAATACGTTGTGCCAACTCTTGTATAAATGCTGTGGGTAAGTGCCCACTTAATTATTATAAGTCCTAATTACATTTCTTTCTTTTAACAGATGAACTACTGCACTTGAATATGGGTGATAGACCATGTAATGCAGCAATGTGCAAGAAGAAATGCAGCAAAGAAAAATCACAAGTAAATCTCACTAAAACGCACACAAAAGAAGACAATCACGCTAAAAAGAAAGTGTTTGAATGTTCTTATTGTGATCAAACACGTTATTCATTAAAAGCCCTTCGTAACCATGAGAGAGTCCATAAGGTCAAGAAAAAGAGTGCATCATGCTCTGAATGTGGGAAATCGTTCTCTAAACCAAATTATCTTAAGATCCATATGAAAATTCACACTGCAGAAAAACCGTTTTCTTGTGCCGTGTGCGGGAGAACTTTTTTATGGAAAGCTGGTTTTGATAATCATCAGCGAACTCATACAGATAAAAAACCATCTGTACCTTGCCTGGAGTGTGGGAAATGTTTTTTTACCAGACCTCACATGTTAAGGCATCTGGAAACTCATATAGGTGACAAACGATTTGCTTGTTCTGAATGTGGGAAACATTTTCTTAGAAAGGAAAACCTGTTACAGCACTACTTATTTCACACTGGAGAAAGACCCTTTAACTGTTCTACGTGTGGCAAAAGTTTTAACAATCGCTCACATATGGTCGCCCATCAGAGAGGTCACACATCAGAGAAACAAACGTACACATGCCCTGAATGTGGATTGGTTTGTTCCGGCAAACCAAACCTTATTGTCCATATGAGAATTCACACCGGGGAAAGGCCTTATTCGTGCTCAGACTGCGGCAAATCCTTCCGCCAGCTGCAACAATATAAAGTACATCAGAGAACTCACACCGGAGAGAAGCCTCATGCATGTTCTCTTTGCGGGAGATGTTTTAGCCGACAACATCATGTTGTAAGGCATATGAAGACTAAACACAAGAACGATTAGCCCAATCATAAAGATGCCGATTTCATTGTGGTGCGAGCCAGAGTAATTCATATAATATTGTGTATCACATTAATCACAATCTATCTTCTGAATCAAAGAGATTTCCAGCTGGAGCACAGTGTTGCACCATATGGTAGTCACTCATTGGGCATTTGTGGAATATTCATTGCTCTATGATATTCTATGAGCAACTTTTCTTGTTTTATATTTGCTAACACACAAATGAATACAACTTGTTTTATATTCGCTAATATACACAAATGAATACAACTTGTTTTATATTCGCTAATATACACAAATGAATACAACTTGTTTTATATTCGCTAATACACACAAATGAATACAACTTTTCTTGTTTTATATACGCTAACAGACACAAATGAATACAACTTTTCTTGTTTTATATTAGCTAATACGCACAAATGAATACAACTTGTTTTATATTAGCTAATTCACACAAATGAATACAACTTTTCTTGTTTTATATTAGCTAATACACACAAATGAATACAACTTTTCTTGTTTTATATTCGCTAACACACACAAATGAATACAACTTTTCTTGTTTTATATTCGCTAACAGACACAAATGAATACAACTTGTTTTATATTCGCTAACACACACAAATGAATACAACTTGTTTTATATTCGCTAACACACACAAATGAATACGTTTCTTGTTTTATATTCGCTAACACACACAAATGAATACAACTTTTCAAGTGTATTTGTACTAGTACATTTTATAGTTAACTAATTGCTGATTTATCCCAGTGTGTTTGTTGTTTGATACCCTAATACGGCAGGTTCACAGTTGTCTGCTGAGGATCAGGGTATGCAAGATATTGCCTCTCCTTTGGTTGTTGCTAAGAATAAACCACTCTTTGCACTGGAGATATAGGTCAATGAGTTATAAAACTGGGCCAGTAAAAAAGAAGATGAACCTACATATAGATTACAATTAGTGGCGGGTTTTATTAGTGACCGTTATAAGCCAGAAGAGATGATTCCGAGTAAGACAGTAGGTAGAGTTTAGCCTTATTATAGTAAAAAACACATGAATGGACAGCAAGACCATTACTATGAATTCTATCACACACACACTTCATAGAAATAAAATGACTTGCAGACCAAAGCCCTACTGTGTTTCTCACCGCTTATACTGTTTGTTTTTTAGTGAAACATATTTATCTCAGAGCATCAGTTCTCAAACTATGCAGTATTTACTTTATATGAGCATAAGTGCCAGACCTACTTTACTATGATTGTTATTGTTTTCACCTTGATTTATTTTATATGGTGTCTGCTTTAAAGGTCAAAAATAAAATGAGTTCTTTCTTAATCATTAAGAGTTTTATTGTTTACATAAAGTTAAAACACAACACATGGTAAGGTCACATTGGAGCAAATGCTGCTATTGGCCAGTTGTCTGCTAATAAATATACATAACGTGCTATTCATATTACCATGAATATAAGTGCTAGGTGCTTGTGCTACAGCCATTTAGTCATGTATTTTCTACTTTTATAATACTGATATGATGCAGTGTGTAATGGAGCTTCAGTCCTCAATACACGGGTGAATGTGGCAGTATCTCTGCTAGGGGGGGTCTCCCTTCCTCTGTTCAGACCCTGGGACAGCACCCAAATAAGTTTGCCACCAGAGTCAAGCCAGCGGCTGTATTTCCCTTAGCTGGACTGGTCTGAGTGGGCTTCCAGACAGGTAACTAACCCTCTGCCTGTGCCACTCCTCCTTCCAGACCACTTGGGTCAAGTCAGCGACTGTATCTCCCCTAGCTCCAAGGCAGGTATTGGTCCCCTCTGCCCCTTTTAGGCAGTTATTGGTCCCCTCTGCCCCTTCTAGGCAGGTATTGGTTCCCTCTGCCTTTAATAGGCAGGCATTAGTCCCTCTGCCCTGCTTCCAGGTAGGTGACTGCTTTGCCTACACTGTCTTTAAAAAGACACTTGGGGCTCACTGGCTCATCTCTTTGCTTACAGGTCCACAGACTCTGTAGGAGGTCTTAATTACAGGGAAAAGTGCAACCAGAAACCAGGGCCCTAAAGCTCTGTCACTGGAATCATTGAATGAGTCAGGCAAGACCAACTGTTTCCGAAGGAATTACTCACTTTGCTTTATTTAACTCAGGACTAGCGTCTAAGACCACACCAGTAAACTTCCAAAAAAACATATAGACAACAATATAATAATAAAATATAACTTTACAAAAGGAAGGAGGATTCAGGAGGTTATAAACAGTAAAAGTAATAGCCATCTATTTGTTTTGTCACCCAATGCAAAATATTATCAAATGCATCCTTTCCTACTTAATATGAGGAGAATCCACGGCTTCATTCATTACTTTTGGGAAATACAGAACCTGGCCACCAGGTGGAGGCAAAGACACCCCAGTCAAAGGCTTAAATACCTCACCCACTTCCCTCATATCCCAGTCATTCTGCCAAAGGAACAAGGAACAGTAGGAGAAATATCAGGGTATAAAAGGTGCCAAAAGAATATGTGGACTCTCCTCATACAGAAGGATGGCAGGAGGATGGCAGAGAAGTGTCAGAAGATTAGTAGTTCCTTATGGAGGGTAGTACTCTTCATAATGGGACTGGAGTTTTAAGTAGTCTTGTCAGCCTCTCAGTGAGAGCTTTGAATTTTAGGGTCTGGAGATGCAGGGAGAGTCTTTCTGCAAACTCATCCAGACTCGTATTAACAACTCCTAAGCAATCAGTGTTGACGAGTTTCACTGCCTGCTTCTATCACTCAAGTCCATGTCAGGAGCGATGCTACAAACTATCAAACTTGAGAGACTATGTGTGTTCCACGGCGGAGATTCCGGTAAGATCGTTTCATTGTTATACTCATATGATAACGCAAGAAGACAGGGTCACAGTGTGACTCCTTTTATATGTAGGGAATCCAGGGTTAATATCTCCGGAAGGGGATTATTGAACAGGGGAGATTTGTCACATAATTTACTTTATTATGTTTTATGCTGCGACATGTGTGAGATGAGGCTCAGCCAGATGTTTGAACTTTTTTTATTTGCTGCGCGGACTATTAGGTTTGGCACGCTTTTTCTTGTAAAAGGGGCAGTCCTGCATGGCGTACCAGGTGACCAGGTGTGGTCACACTGTCTTTCCTCTCCCTGACTGTGCAGTTTACAGGAGACTAAGCGGTTTCTCTGTGGGGCCTGGGTCATAGGAGGTGGTAAATGCCCCAGCCATTGGGGGTATAAAGGTGCCATTTTATCTTTTTCTATAGTCCATCTTACAAGCACAAGCTATGGAGGACTCGGGTAAAGAGGGAGTACCCTCTAATGTATCAAAGTCTAATACCTGTTTTTATTGTGAGGAGGCTACGGTATACCTGCCTGCTCAATTATGTTCCACATGCCTTGATAAGGTTATTATATCTAAGAAAACCAAAATGTTTAGTAGCACTGAGCCATCCACCTCTGAGGAGTCTCCGTCCTGTTTGGTACGTTCCCTGCATTCATCTCCTACTACACATGCAGCTTCCCATTGCACTGCAAATCCTTCGGGAGGAGCCCTCTTACTGCCAGACTTTACTGAACAGCTACAAACGGCAGTGTCTGCGACCTTCAGTGCTTTACCTCGCCCTGCTAAGCGCAAGCGAAAGGTTAAATATTGCTATCCTTCCCAAGGGTCATCTACCAACTTGTTGGAGTTATCCGATTCAAGATTATCCACTGATGACGACACCTCTGGCACTTCAGAGGATGCTCTTTCTGGGTCGGAATCTGCTGCCTCTAAGCCTCCAGCTGCGGAGGAACCAGACTTTAGGTTTAGGATCGACTATTTTAGAGGTTCCAGAACCTAAGGAACCTTCTTTCCCTAAACTAGGTAAGGTCTATGAGAACAAGGTGGTGCCACAGACTTTCCCGGTTCCCGTAAAGATGGGGAATATTATTAAGAATGAATGGGAGAGACTCTGTTCTTTTTTTCCCCCTTCTACTTCCTTTAAGAAATTGTTCCCAGTCCAGGACTCTCAATTGGAGTTGAGGGGTTCCGTCCCTAAGGTGGATGGCGCTATCTCCACGCTGGCTAAGCGCACTACTATCCCGCTTGAGGATTGTTCATCGTTTAAGGAGCCCATGGATAAGAAACTAGAAACTCTGAAAGATGTTTCCGCACACGGGATATTTGTTTCAACCGGCAGCTGCGGTGGCTGGAGCCGCTAGCTATTGGTGCGACTCTTTATCTGATATGATCAAGGTGGAAGGTCCCCTTGACACAATCCAGGAGAAAATTAAGGCCTTGAGGGTAGCTAATTTTTTATCTGTGATGCAAATAGGGGGACGTGCAAGATGGGTTCTGGAAGTCATCGCTCAGGGATACAGGATAGGTTTCAAAACTCATCCACCCAGAGGCAGATTCCTTTTGTCAAACCTGTCTTCAAGACCAGAAAAGCGAGAGACCTTTCTAGGGTGTGTGAGGTATCTCTCCTCCCTGGGAGTAATTGTACCGGTACCTCTAGCAGACAGAGGTCTGGGATACTACTCAAATCTTTTTGTGGTCCCAAAGAAGGAGGGAACTTTTTGCCGAATTCTGGAACTGAAGTGCTTAAACAAGTTCCTGTCGGTCCCATCGTTCAAGATGGAGACGATAAGGTACATTCTGCCCTTAGTTCAAGAGGGACAGTTCATGACTACGATAGACTTGAAGGATGCTTACCTTCATGTTCCAATACACAAGGATCACTTCAAGTTCTTAAGATTCACGTTTCTGGACCAGCACTTCCAGTTTGTAGCACTTCCATTTGGTCTAGCTACTGCCCCAAGAGTCTTTACAAAGGTTCTGGGGGCTTTGCTCACAGTGGCGAGATCCAGATTTATAGCAGTACCGCCATACCTGGACGACGACATGGCTCAGGCTCCATCCTGTTGGCTAGCAGAGGACCATTTAAGAGCTCTTCTGCTTCTTCTTCAATCTCATGGATGGAAGATAAACTTAGAAAAGAGTTCTCTGGTTCCCAGTACCACAGTGGAATTCCTGGGTACAATAATAGATTCCATATCCATGAGGATATTTTATTACAGACCAGAGACGTTGCAAACTTACTTCCAATTGCCTTGCCCTACAGACTTCCTTAAGGCCCTCTGTGGCCCGGTGTATGGAGGTAATTGGGCTCATGGTGTCCAGCATAGACATTGTCCAATTCTCCAGATTACATCTTAGACCTCTTCAGCTGTGCATGATGAGTCAGTGGAATGGTGACCACTCGGATCTGTCACAACAGATTTCTCTTGGTGGCTCTGTCCAGATCACCAAGGGACATCCTTCTTGAGACCATCCTGGGAGATTGTGACTACGGACGCAAGTCTATCAGGATGGAGAACTGTTTGAGGTGCCTGGATGGCACAGGGCCTGTGGACTCGAGAGGAATCTCTCCTCCCGATCAACATTTTGGAACATCGAGCGATCTTCAATGCACTGAAGGCTTGGTCTCTTCTGGGTTCGTCCCAGTTTATCAGATTCCAATCAGACAACATAACCTTGGTGGCTTACATCAACCATCAGGGGGAATGAGGAGCTCCCTAGCAATAAGGGAAGTATCTCGGATTCTGGAATGGGCGGAGGCCCACAACTGCTCGCTCTCAGCGATCCACATTCTGGGTGTGGACAACTGGGAAGCAGATTTTCTCAGCAGACAATCGTTTCATCCGGGGGAATAGTCTCTCCATCCCGAAGGTGTTTGCGGAGATTTGCAAAGGATGGGGGACGCCAGAGATAGATCTCATGGCGTCCCGACTCAATACCAAGCTACCCAGATACATGTTGCTGTCCAGGGATTCTCAGGCAGAGCTGACAGATGCATTAGCAGTGCCTTGGAGGTTCAGTCTAGTTTACATTTTTACACTGTTACCACTTCTTCCTTGTGTAGTGGCCTGCATCAAGCAGGAGCAAGCTTTGGCAATTCTAATTGCTCCATCGTGGCCACGAAGGATGTGGTTCGTGGACCTGGTGGGGATGTCTTCATCTCCTCCATGAAGGTTACCTTGTCGCAGGGATCTGCTGGAACAGGGTCCTTTTGTTCTTCAGAATCTAGACTCTCTTATCCTGACTGCATGGAGATTGAACACTTAGTCCTAGCCAAGAGAGGTTTTTCTGAGAGAGTGATTGATACTCTCATTCAAGCTAGAAAGCCAGTCACGCGTTGCATCTATCATAAGGTGTAGAGGACCTACTTATTCTGGTGTGAAGAGCGTGGATTCCCCTGGCTTAAGGTCATGGTATCCAGGATTCTTTCCTTTCTCCAGGATGGTTTGGTGAAGGGTCTTTCTGCTAGTTCCCTAAAGGGACAGATTTCGGCTATATCTGTGTTATTGCACAAGAGGCTTGCTGAGCTTCCTGATGTGCAGTCTTTTGTTCAGGCTCTGTCTAGAATCAGACCGTTGTTTAGACCTACCACTCCTCCTTGAAGTTTAAATCTAGTTCTTAAAGTTTTGCAGAGGGCTCTGTTTGAGCCTATGCATTCGGTTGACATTAAATTACTGTTTTGGAAGTTTCTTTTTCTATTGGCTATTGCTTTGGCATACAGAGTCTCTGAGATGGCGGCCTTGCAATGTGATCCTCCTTACCTAGTTTTTCATGCTGATATGGCTGTTCTTCGTACTGGGTTGGGGTTTCTTCCTAAGGTCGTTTCTGATCGTAACATCAATCAGGAGATTGTGGTTCCTTCCTTGTTTCCTAATCCTCCTCCTTCGAAGGAACGGTTACTTTATAATTTGGATGTGGTTCGGTCTTTGAAATTCTATCTTCAAGCTACGAAGGATTTTAGACAGACTTCTTCCGTGTTTGTTGTCTATTCTGGGAAGCGTAGAGGGCAGAAGGCCTCTTCCACTTCCTTATCTTTTTGGTTGAGGAGTATTATTCGCTTAGCATATGAGACAGCGGGACATAAGCCTCCTCAGATGATTACGGCTCATTTAACTAGAGCTGTGGCTTCATCTTGGGCCTTCAAAAATGTGGCCTCTATGGAGCAGATTTGTAGGGCGGCTACCTGGTCCTCCTTACATACCTTTTAAAAAAAATTACAAATTTGAAGTTTTTGCTTCGGCTGATGCAGCTTTTGGGATAAAGGTTTTGCAGGTTGTGGTGCCCTCAGAATAGGGTCCGTCTCTCTTTAACCTCCCGTTTTCATTCTGTGTCCTCTAAAGCTTGGGTATATGTTTCCCACAAGTAATGAATGAAGCTGTGGACTCTCCTCATATTAAGAAGGAAAACATAAATTATGCTTACCAGATAATTTCCTTCTGTATGAGGAGAGTCCACGGCCCCCGCCCATGTTCTTCGTTGGGCGGACCACAATTTTTTGTTTATTCTTTTGGCACCTTTTATACCCTGATATTTCTCCTAATGTTCCTTGTTCCCTAGGCAGAAGGACTGGGATATGAAGGAAGTGGGGGAGGTATTTAAGCCTTAGGCTGGGGTGTCTTTGTCTCCTTCTGGTGGCCAGGTTCTGTATTTCCCACAAGTTATGCATGAAGCCGTGGACTCTCATCATACAGAAGGAAAGGAAATGATCTGGTAAGCATAATTTAGGTTTTTTTTCTCCTGTACAAATTTTGGTGATAAACTTTCAATCAATAAAGGGCGCTGTGTTAAATGTTTTGGGGATCAGGAAACAAAGCGCAAAAGAGGCTGAGCAAATACAAAATCAAATTTTATTGTAAATCCATAAAAAGGAATAGTGGTAGTATCCAGATAAAAACAAAGGTGGCCTCCAGCATCTGACGTATTTCGGTTTAAGCCGTATTCATAGACATTTACTAGTGGCCATAACACCTGATTTATATACCCTGAAGTTAACCCCTAAAGTGCCAAAAGCTATTCCTCTAAAAGGTGCCTCACACAGATGTTGTACAAACTCATATCTTTTCAATACTATCTTTCTATAAATAAGTGTATATATGTGCAAGCATGTAACAATGACTCTTAACTATTATCCTATACAATTATATCAATTCACATTGTACAGTATTATATTTATATTTACTTCTCCAGTACAATTTATGTGAATACACTTTTATATGTTTGTATATTCATATAATCAAGATCACTGTCATAATCTTATGTGGTAGGTTTATTAAAGGGTTTAAAAGTAGTTTAAGTGTTGCGCTAGATCAATCACTCAGTGCCTCTCCTAGGTAACCCTTCCACAAGGTTACCAGGAATTATTTCAGAAATACAGACAGTAGAGGGTGCTAAAGAAGAGGGAATGCTACAGCGAATTTTCTTTGCTCGCCTCTTGTTAAATTTACCCCAATGTATCAAACTGTATAGACACACACATATATATATATATATATATATATATATATATATATATATATATATATATGTGTGTGTGTGTGCTTGGTTGTACCTCTCTTTATTATACCAGGAAGCTAAATAACCCGTTGTTACATACTACCTTCTGTATACTGTTACTGTTCAGCTGGTCACTGTTAGAGAACATAAATTGTACTATGTAACACACATATATATATATATATATATATGTATATATTAGTGCTTGGTTGTACCTCTCTTTATTATACCAGGAAGCTAAATAACCCGTTGTTACATACTACCTTCTGTATACTTTTACTGTTCAGCTGGTTACTGTTAGAGAACATAAATCGTACTATGTAACACACACATATATATATATATATGTATATATTAGTGCTTGGTTGTACCTCTCTTTATTATACCAGGAAGCTAAATAACCCGTTGTTACATACTACCTTCTGTATACTTTTACTGTTCAGCTGGTCACTGTTAGAGAACATAAATCGTACTATGTAACACACACACATATATATATATATATGTATATATTAGTGCTTGGTTGTACCTCTCTTTATTATACCAGGAAGCTAAATAATCCGTTGTTTCATACTACCTTTTGTATACTTTTTGTCATGTCTCATTATGGCAAACTACCACTTTAAGGATAGATCTCCTCCCTCTGCAACCTCAATAAAAGGATCATCAATCCCATAATTCTTTGCTTGATTATAGATGTATACTGAGTCTATAACTTTGAGCTCTCCATTATCTATCGTTATTAACCTAGATATCTAAGTTACACATTCCAAAGTTCTCTAAGATCTATTTCTCATTTCCTAAAACTTGTATCTACAGTATTAGGAACTTATCAACTATAAACTTACTGTTGAATTGTTCGCTGAACTCCTCTCCAGTCATCTCTCCCTAAGGCTGCAGCGTATCACTAACTGTGTTCACACAGAACCCGGTGACGTCACCCGAAGCCGACAAGATCAGGACACAGCGCGCAAACATCAGAACACGCTAAGGACTTAGCACTTGAACACGCTGCTTAAAGAAGTTTCATTCAAGAATCTTTAAACGGACAGGTATGTGAACTTAGATTACGCTATCAACTCGGACTTTTAATATATGGAATTGTTGCCTCACTCATAAGTTTATTACCGGACTATTGTATAGCATTCAATATCTGCAATCCCCTTTACAAGTGTATATATTGGATCATACAAATAAGTTTCACCTTCTCCTTAATCATTATTAGTTCTCACAAATAAGTTTCACCAACTCCTGAGGCATTCGAGGCTAATATATCTAACTTAAGTAAAACTTGCTCAGAGTATTTAACTTTTTTTCACTCTGCTTAAGCTTTCTATATTATCAATTCTTAAAGAAACTAATCTCTGAAAAGATTAATCAGTTTATCTATATTGTTGAAAGGATTTGTTTGCCTTCTGTGCAGCATGGGAAAGGATTTCCATGTTTGCATATTTTCTTTTATAACTGAGTGTCTATCTCTAATTAACTATAAGATAATTTTGTGCTAAAATCTTACTTGTTTATTTCATAATAAAAATTGCTTCCTTTCTGGTTCCCTTTTCGCTAAGACCTGTTTAAAGGGTTGCATTGGAAGCAGACATTCAGATTATATTAAGTGAATTCCATTACTTAAATGTTTACTCAGTTAAAACATAGTGTTAGTCATTTACTAAATGTAAAGATATATCACAGAATAATCAAGCCCATAAAAAACTGTTTTTTAACACTAAGCCTATTTCAGGTTTCAATATGGATCCACTGGAACTAAATAATCAGATTGCCTTCTTAAATCAGAAAGTGGAGATATTAGCTCAAGGTCTGAATGAGGTGAAAAATTAGAATAATACCCTAAAACGTATTCTTAATGATTATGCTACACAAAGGTCAAATGACATGCCTGAGCCACAAGTTAATCCACCTAATCCCTTTAATGGAGATCGTATTAAATTCCGTGAATACAAAAATGCATGTATGTTGATGTTCTCATTAAAACCCAGAACCTATCGCACAGATAGAATCAAGGTCTGTACTTCTATTTCCTACCTCTCTGGTGAACCTAGATCATGGGCAGACAGTTTTTTTGAGACAGAAGATCCTATTCTCAATTCATTAGAAAATTTCTTTTCAACAATGGCAATATTATATGATGATACAAATAAACAGCAAACTGCTGAACAAAAATTAAGGTCCTTAAAACAAGGAAAAAGAGCGGTGGAGGATTACATCGCAGATTTCCAGCTCTGGGCCACAGACTCTCAGTGGAATTCAATCAGTCTTAAAAACCAATTTCGTTTGGGTCTATCTGAGCATCTAAAAGATGAACTTTCTAGAGTTGAATTCCCTGAATCTTTAGAAGCCTTGATCAAACTAAGCATAGCTATGGATAGGAGATACAGAGAGAGAAAGTACGAAAGACACCAATTCGAAACCCCTCCAAAAAGAACATATCAGCCATTTCATGAGAAAGCTATTCCTCAAGCAGTACCAATGGAAATAGGAACTATTCGTGGTCCATTGAGTCAAGAAGAAAAACAGAGAAGACGTTTATCAAATCTGTGCCTGTATTGTGCCAACAAGGAACATGATGTAGCATCCTGTCCCATACTCTCACGCCAAAAGAAGGGTAAGTTCCTTAATGTTTACCCTAAAGATTACACCAGAACTCAATCTCATTTACCTATTATGTTATATTTACAGTGGGATCAACATCAGATAAAGAACGAAGCTATAATTGATTCGGGTGCTGACGGAATCTTCATAGATGAGTCAATTGTTAAACTAAATAAAATTCCAATTGTGCAAAAGACCTTGCCTGTTTTTGTTCGTGTTATAGATGGATCACAATTTGTAAAAGGTCCAATAACTCACAACACAATTCCTATTCTAACTATTACCCCAACAGGTCACAAGGAATTTATATTGTATGATATAATTCCTAGCTCACTACATCCTATAATCCTGGGCTACCCTTGGTTAAACAAACACAACCCATCTATAGATTGGTCACAAAACACTAACATTTTTGTCACAATATTGTTTAAATACTTGTTTCCCTTACATAACAGTAGGACATATGGCTCCCTTATTACCAGACGAATACAAAGATTTCAGCAATGTCTTTAACCTAAAAAATGCTGAGACTCTACCTCCACATAGGCATTTTGATTGCCCCATAGATACCAAGCCAGGGGTTGAAATACCATCAGGGAGAATATTTCCTCTTTCACAGAAGGAATTGATACTTCTAAGGGAATACTTGGATGAGAATCTCAGGAAGGGATTTATAACACCTTCTTCTTCTCCAGTTGCTTCTGCTATTTTTTTCGTTACAAACAAAGATGGTTCAATCAGACCCTTTATAGATTATAGGGCTCTGAATGCGGTCACTATTAAAAACCGATATCCATTACCGCTCATACCGGAACTCATAGAACGCCTCAATGGTGCGACTATTTTCACCAAACTCGATTTAAAGGGGGCATACAACTTAATACGTATGTGGTCTGGTGATGAGTGGAAGACAGCTTTTAAGACCAGATATGGGTTGTTTCAATACAATGTGATGCCCTTTGGCTTAACGAATGCACCCGCAACATTCCAGTTCTTCATTAATGAGATCTTTAAAGAACTCATGGATGTATGCGTCATAGTATATTTGGATGATATACTTATATATTCTAAAAGTTTGGTTGAACATAGAAAACATGTACGATGGGTATTAGCTACCCTCAGAGATCATCACCTATACGCAAAGATGGAAAAATGTCAATTCCATAAGGACACCATTAAATTTCTTGGGTATATAATTTCCCCTAAAGGTATACAAATGGATCAAGACAAATTAATAGCAATAACTGATTGGCCTATCCCCACAACTGTAAAATCACTACAAAGATTTTTGGGGTTTACAAATTTTTATAGAAAATTTATTAACCACTTCTCCACCATTGTTCAACCACTAACTCGATTAACTGGAAAACAAAAATTCCAGTGGGATGCAGAGGCAAATCGCGCATTCCATTCTCTCAAGAAGGCATTCACCACAGCTCCCATACTTCATATACCTGATCCTAATTCACCTTACACTCTTGAGGTTGACGCCTCCAATGTTGGCATTGGAGCAATTCTATCTCAACCAGGAAAAGACTCCAGTCATTTACACCCAATTGCTTATTTCTCAAGAAGGTTGACTCCTGCTGAAAGAAATTATTCAGTCGGAGATAAAGAACTATTAGCCATGAAAGCAGCTATGGAACACTGGAGACAATTACTGGAAGGAACATCTGAACCATTGCAGATATATACAGATCACAAGAATTTGCAGTATTTAAAAAGAAATAAAGCATTATCCTCTAGACAGGTCCGATGGGCCTTATTTTTAGATCGTTTTAATTTCACCCTCACTCATATTCAAGGATCAAAAAATATTAAGGCTGATGCCCTGTCCAGATCCTTTGAAAATACAACAGAGTCTAATGAAAAGACTCAAATCATACCTTCATACAAAATCATTGGAGCATTAACGTTAACAACCTCAGACATATACCAAGCCCAGCAGTCGGACAAGGATATACCAACTACTTGTAAACAAGATCCAAACACTGGAATATTCTTTTATAAAGATCGAATATATGTTCCTTCTTTCAGAAAACAAATTGTACAGCAACACCACGACACTCCCTTGGCGGGACATCCTGGAATAAAAAAAACTATTGAGCTAATCAGCAGGACATATTGGTGGCCACATATGGCGTTGACTGTACAGAATCACATAAATAACTGTCACAAATGTGCCACAATGAAAAAGGAACACCACAAACCTTATGGACTTCTAACTCCTTTACCACTTCCAGAAAAACCCTGGGATATGATATCTATGGACTTCATAGTAGATTTACCATTATCCAATTCCCACAATACCATTATGGTTGTGGTCGATCATCTCACCAAATTGGCTCACTTCGTTCCCTTAAAAAAGATCCCCACAGCTTCTTACACAGCAACAATTTTTAACAATCATATTGTAAAATTACATGGTTTACCTACATCTATCATTTCGGATCGTGGATCCCAATTTACCTCCAAGTTTTGGAAATATTTGTGTAAAACATTAATGATATCACTTAGACTTTCAACAGCTTTTCATCCGCAATCAAATGGTCTCACTGAACGCTTGAATCAAACGCTCGAGCAATACTTGAGATGTTTTGTTTCAACGAGACAAAACGACTGGTTCGATTGGTTACCAATGGCAGAATTTGCATACAATAATGCAATGAGTAGTTCTACCAAAGTCTCTCCTTTTTTCGCTACATATGGATTCCATCCCCGTACCTATCCAAATTCAGTAAGTTGTCACCCTTCCCCAGCTGTTTCAGACTATACTAACAACATAAAGGAAACTCTGAAAACCTTACGGATCACTCTAAATGATGCTAAAGCAACTCAGAAAACATACTACGATCGAAAGCATAAAATCCCACCAACTTACAAGGTCAAGGATCTTGTTTGGTTGTCCACTAAAAACATTAGACTAAAAGTTCCTAGTAAGAAATTAGATCAGTTTATAGGACCCTTTCCAATTGTGAGACTCATCAATGAAAATGCTGTTGTTTTGAAGTTACCCCCCGAATTACGTATACATCCATCTTTTCATGTCTCACTCTTGAAACCTTACTTGGGTTCAGATGTACCTCTTCCAGATTTATCCTCAATTTCTATGGTGGGTC
Source organism: Bombina bombina (assembly GCF_027579735.1). Taxonomy (NCBI): domain Eukaryota; kingdom Metazoa; phylum Chordata; class Amphibia; order Anura; family Bombinatoridae; genus Bombina; species Bombina bombina. The sequence goes on along the minus strand of NC_069505.1, from coordinate 641,796,989 downwards.
AAATGGACTATGAGGTCGATTGTATCTTAGACTCCAGATATAGAAGAAATGATCTGGAGTATTTAGTCCATTGGAAAGGATACAGCAATGAAGAGAATTCCTGGGTTCCAATCCGGGATATCAATGCACCGCTTCTACTCAAATCTTACCATGCATCTAATCCCCAGAAACCTGCTCCTAGGTGCTCTGGGGACCCCTCTTGACAAGGGGTATCTGTCATGTCTCATTATGGCAAACTACCACTTTAAGGATAGATCTCCTCCCTCTGCAACCTCAATAAAAGGATCATCAATCCCATAATTCTTTGCTTGATTATAGATGTATACTGAGTCTATAACTTTGAGCTCTCCATTATCTATCGTTATTAGCCTAGATATCTAAGTTACACATTCCACTGTGTTATCTACAAAAGTTCTCTAAGATCTATTTCTCATTTCCTAAAACTTGTATCTACAGTATTAGGAACTTATCAACTATAAACTTACTGTTGAATTGTTCGCTGAACTCCTCTCCAGTCATCTCTCCCTAAGGCTGCAGCGTATCACTAACTGTGTTCACACAGAACCCGGTGACGTCACCCGAAGCCGACAAGATCAGGACACAGCGCGCAAACATCAGAACACGCTAAGGCCTTAGCACTTGAACACGCTGCTTAAAGAAGTTTCATTCAAGAATCTTTAAACGGACAGGTATGTGAACTTAGATTACGCTATCAACTCGGACTTTTAATATATGGAACTGTTGCCTCACTCATAAGTTCATTACCGGACTATTGTATAACATTCAATATCTGCAATCCCCTTAACAAGTGTATATATTGGATCATACAAATAAGTTTCACCTTCTCCTTAATCATTATTAGTTCTCACAAATAAGTTTCACCAACTCCTGAGGCATTCGAGGCTAATATATCTAACTTAAGTAAAACTTGCTCAGAGTATTTAACTTTTTTTCACTCTGCTTAAGCTTTCTATATTATCAATTCTTAAAGAAACTAATCTCTGAAAAGATTAATCAGCTTATCTATATTGTTGAAAGAATTTGTTTGCCTTCTGTGCAGCATGTGAAAAGATTTCCATGTTTGCATATTTTCTTTTATAACTGAGTGTCTATCTCTAACTATAAGATAATTTTGTGCTAAAATCTTACTTGTTTATTTCATAATAAAAATTGCTTCCTTTCTGGTTCCCTTTTCACTAAGACCTGTTTAAAGGGTTGTATTGGAAGCAGACACTCAGATTAAATTAAGTGAATTCCATTACTTAAATGTTTACTCAGTTAAAACATAGTGGCCTAGATTTGGAGTTCGGCGGTAAAAGGGCTGTTAACGCTCCGCGGGTTTTTTTCTGGCCGCACCATAAATTTAACTCTGGTATCGAGAGTCCAAAAAAATGCTGCGTTAGGCTCCAAAAAAGGAGCGTAGAGCATTTTTACCGCAAATGCAACTCTCGATACCAGAGTTGCTTACGGACGCGGCCAGCCTCAAAAACGTGCTCGTGCACGATTCTCCCATAGGAAACAATGGGGCTGTTTGAGCTGAAAAAAAACCTAACACCTGCAAAAAAGCCGCGTTCAGCTCCTAACGCAGCCCCATTGTTTCCTATGGGGAAACACTTCCTACGTCTGCACCTAACACTCTAACATGTACCCCGAGTCTAAACACCCCTAACCTTACACTTATTAACCCCTAATCTGCCGCCCCCGCTATCGCTGACCCCTGCATTACACTTTTAACCCCTAATCTGCCGCTCCGTAAACCGCCGCCACCTACGTTATCCCTATGTACCCCTAATCTGCTGCCCTAACATCGCCGACCCCTATGTTATATTTATTAACCCCTAATCTGCCCCCCACAACGTCGCCGACACCTACCTACACTTATTAACCCCTAATCTGCCGAGCGGACCTGAGCGCTACTATAATAAATGTATTAACCCCTAATCCGCCTCACTAACCCTATCATAAATAGTATTAACCCCTAATCTGCCCTCCCTAACATCGCCGACACCTACCTTCAATTATTAACCCCTAATCTGCCGACCGGAGCTCACCGCTATTCTAATAAATGGATTAACCCCTAAAGCTAAGTCTAACCCTAACACTAACACCCCCCTAACTTAAATATAATTTACATCTAACGAAATAAATTAACTCTTATTAAATAACTTATTCCTATTTAAAGCTAAATACTTACCTGTAAAATAAATCCTAATATAGCTACAATATAAATTACATTTATATTATAGCTATTTTAGGATTAATATTTATTTTACAGGCAACTTTGTAATTATTTTAACCAGGTACAATAGCTATTAAATAGTTAAGAACTATTTAATAGTTACCTAGTTAAAATAATTACAAATTGACCTGTAAAATAAATCCTAACCTAAGTTATAATTAAACCTAACACTACCCTATCAATAAAATAATTAAATAAACTACCTACAATTACCTACAATTAACCTAACACTACACTATCAATAAATTAAATAAACACAATTGCTACAAATAAATACAATTAAATAAACTATCTAAAGTACAAAAAATAAAAAAGAACTAAGTTACAGAAAATAAAAAAATATTTACAAACATAAGAAAAATATTACAACAATTTTAAACTAATTACACCTACTCTAAGCCCCCTAATAAAATAACAAAGCCCCCCAAAATAAAAAATTCCCTACCCTATTCTAAAATACAAAAATTACAAGCTCTTTTACCTTACCAGCCCTGAACAGGGCCCTTTGCGGGGCATGCCCCAAGAAGTTCAGCTCTTTTGCCTGTAAAAAAAAACATACAATACCCCCCCCCCCAACATTACAACCCACCACCCACATACCCCTAATCTAACCCAAACCCCCCTTAAATAAACCTAACACTAAGCCCCTGAAGATCTTCCTACCTTGTCTTCACCTCACCAGGTATCACCGATCCGTCCTGGCTCCAAGATCTTCATCCAACCCAAGCGGGGGTTGGCGATCCATAATCCGGTGCTCCAAAGTCTTCCTCCTATCCGGCAAGAAGAGGACATCCGGACCGGCAAACATCTTCTCCAAGCGGCATCTTCTATGTTCTTCCATCCGATGACGACCGGCTCCATCTTGAAGACCTCCAGCGCGGATCCATCCTCTTCTTCCGACGACTAGACGACGAATGACGGTTCCTTTAAGGGACGTCATCCAAGATGGCGTCCCTCGAATTCCGATTGGCTGATAGGATTCTATCAGCCAATCGGAATTAAGGTAGGAATTTTCTGATTGGCTGATGGAATCAGCCAATCAGAATCAAGTTCAATCCGATTGGCCGATCCCATCAGCCAATCAGATTGAGCTCGCATTCTATTGGCTGATCGGAACAGCCAATAGAATGCGAGCTCAATCTGATTGGCTGATTGGATCAGCCAATCGGATTGAACTTGATTCTGATTGGCTGATTCCATCAGCCAATCAGAAAATTCCTACCTTAATTCCGATTGGCTGATAGAATCCTATCAGCCAATCGGAATTCGAGGGACGCCATCTTGGATGACGTCCCTTAAAGGAACCGTCATTCGTCGTCTAGTCGTCGGAAGAAGAGGATGGATCCGCGCTGGAGGTCTTCAAGATGGAGCCGGTCGTCATCGGATGGAAGAACATAGAAGATGCCGCTTGGAGAAGATGTTTGCCGGTCCGGATGTCCTCTTCTTGCCGGATAGGAGGAAGACTTTGGAGCACCGGATTATGGATCGCCAACCCCCGCTTGGGTTGGATGAAGATCTTGGAGCCAGGACGGATCGGTGATACCTGGTGAGGTGAAGACAAGGTAGGAAGATCTTCAGGGGCTTAGTGTTAGGTTTATTTAAGGGGGGTTTGGGTTAGATTAGGGGTATGTGGGTGGTGGGTTGTAATGTTGGGGGGGGGGTATTGTATGTTTTTTTTTACAGGCAAAAGAGCTGAACTTCTTGGGGCATGCCCCGCAAAGGGCCCTGTTCAGGGCTGGTAAGGTAAAAGAGCTTGTAATTTTTGTATTTTAGAATAGGGTAGGGAATTTTTTATTTTGGGGGGCTTTGTTATTTTATTAGGGGGCTTAGAGTAGGTGTAATTAGTTTAAAATTGTTGTAATATTTTTCTTATGTTTGTAAATATTTTTTTATTTTCTGTAACTTAGTTCTTTTTTATTTTTTGTACTTTAGATAGTTTATTTAATTGTATTTATTTGTAGCAATTGTGTTTATTTAATTTATTGATAGTGTAGTGTTAGGTTAATTGTAGGTAATTGTAGGTAGTTTATTTAATTATTTTATTGATAGGGTAGTGTTAGGTTTAATTATAACTTAGGTTAGGATTTATTTTACAGGTCAATTTGTAATTATTTTAACTAGGTAACTATTAAATAGTTCTTAACTATTTAATAGCTATTGTACCTGGTTAAAATAATTACAAAGTTGCCTGTAAAATAAATATTAATCCTAAAATAGCTATAATATAAATGTAATTTATATTGTAGCTATATTAGGATTTATTTTACAGGTAAGTATTTAGCTTTAAATAGGAATAAGTTATTTAATAAGAGTTAATTTATTTCGTTAGATGTAAATTATATTTAAGTTAGGGGGGTGTTAGTGTTAGGGTTAGACTTAGCTTTAGGGGTTAATCCATTTATTAGAATAGCGGTGAGCTCCGGTCGGCAGATTAGGGGTTAATAATTGAAGGTAGGTGTCGGCGATGTTAGGGAGGGCAGATTAGGGGTTAATACTATTTATGATAGGGTTAGTGAGGCGGATTAGGGGTTAATACATTTATTATAGTAGCGCTCAGGTCCGCTCGGCAGATTAGGGGTTAATAAGTGTAGGTAGGTGTCGGCGACGTTGTGGGGGGCAGATTAGGGGTTAATAAATATAACATAGGGGTCGGCGATGTTAGGGGCAGCAGATTAGGGGTACATAGGGATAACGTAGGTGGCGGCGATTTGCGGTCGGAAGATTAGGGGTTAATTATTTTAAGTAGCTTGCGGCGACGTTGTGGGGGGCAAGTTAGGGGTTAATAAATATAATATAGGGGTCGGCGGTGTTAGGGGCAGCAGATTAGGGGTACATAAGTATAACGTAGGTGGCGGTCGGCAGATTAGGGGTTAAAAATTTTAATCGAGTGGCGGCGATGTGGGGGGACCTCGGTTTAGGGGTACATAGGTAGTTTATGGGTGTTAGTGTACTTTAGGGTACAGTAGTTAAGAGCTTTATAAACCGGCGTTAGCCAGAAAGCTCTTAACTCCTGCTTTTTTTCTGCGGCTGGAATCTTGTCGTTAGAGCTCTAACGCTCACTGCAGAAACGACTCTAAATACCGGCGTTAGGAAGATCCCATTGAAAAGATAGGATACGCAAATGGCGTAGGGGGATCTGCGGTATGGAAAAGTCGCGGCTGAAAAGTGAGCGTTAGACCCTTACCTACATGACTCTAAATACCGGCGGTAGCCTAAAACCAGCGTTAGGAGCCTCTAACGCTGGTTTTCACGGCTACCGCCGAACTCCAAATCTAGGTCAGTGTTAGTCATTTACTAAATGTAAAGATATATCACACTTTTACTGTTCAGCTGGTCACTGTTAGAGAACATAAATCGTACTATGTAACACACACACACACATATATATATATATATATATGTATATATTAGTGCTTGGTTGTACCTCTCTTTATTATACCAGGAAGCTAAATAATCCGTTGTTACATACTACCTTCTGTATACTTTTAATGTTCAGCTGGTCACTGTTAGAGAACATAAAGAGAAGAGAAGATAAACCAGACAAAAAGAGAGGCGTTCTTACGCTGTGTAGAAGACCTTTTTACCATGGGAGTGATCTGCCCAGTTCCGAAAGCAGAACAGGGACAAGGTTTTTACTCCAATCTGTGGTTCCCAAAAAAGAGGGAACCTTCAGACCAATTCTAGATCTCAAGATCCTAAACCAATTCCTAAGAGTTCCATTCTTCAAGATGGTGACCATTCGGACTATTTTACCAATGATCCAGGAGGGTTAATATATGACCACCGTGGATTTAAAGGATGCGTATCTACACATTCCTAGCCACAGAGATCATCACCAGTTCCTCAGGTTTGCCTTTCTGGACAGGCATTACCAGTTTTTGGCTCTTCCCTTCGGGTTGGCCACAGCGCCAAGAATCTTCACAAAGGTGCTAGGGTCCCTTCTGGCAGTCCTAAGGCAGCGGGGCATAGCAGTGGCGCCTTATCTAGACGACATCCTAATTCAAGCATCGACTTTCCAACTAGCCAAGTCTCACATGGACTTAGTGTTGGCCTTTCTAAGATCTCATGGGTGGAAGGTGAACGTGAAAAAGAGTTCTCTTATTCCTCTCACAAGAGTTCCATTCCTGGCAACTCTGATAGATTCGGTGGACATGAAAATTTTTCTGACGGAGGTCAGGAAATCAAAGATTTTAACCACCTGCCGAGCTCTTCATTCCATTCCTCAGCCGTCAGTGGCTCAGTGTATGGAGGTAATCGGACTAATGGTAGCGGCAATGGACATAGTTCCGTTTGCTCGCTTGCATCTCAGACCACTGCAACTATGCATGCTCAAACAGTGGAATGGGGATGATGCAGATTTATCTTCTCAGATAATTTTGGATCAAGAGACTAGAGACTCTCTTCTTTCGTGGTTGTCACAGGATCACCTGTCCCGGGGAATGCGTTTCCGCAGGCCAGCGTGGGTTATAGTGACGACGGACGCCAGCCTACTGGGCTGGGGTGCAGTCCGGAATTCCCTGAAAGCTCAGGGTTTGTGGACTCAGGAGGAGGCCCCCCTGCCGATAAATATTCTGGAATTAAGAGCGATATTCAATGCTCTTCAGGCGTGGCCTCAGCTGGCTTCGGCCAGATTCATCAGATTTCAGTCGGACAACATCACGACTGTAGCTTATATCAATCATCAGGGGGGAACAAGGAGTTCCTTGGCGATGATAGAAGTTTCCAGGATAATCCGATGGGCAGAGACTCACTCTTGCCATCTATCAGCGATCTATATCCCAGGGGTAGAGAACTGGGAGGCAGATTTTCTAAGTCGTCAGACTTTTCATCCGGGGGAGTGGGAGCTACATCCGGAGGTGTTTGCTCAACTGGTTCAGCTATGGGGCGCACCAGAATTGGATCTGATGGCGTCTTGTCAGAACGCCAAACTTCCTTTTCTTTCATGTAATTAGCAAGAGTCCATGAGCTAGTGACGTATGGGATATACATTCCTACCAGGAGGGGCAAAGTTTCCCAAACCTCAAAATGCCTATAAATACACCCCTCACCACACCCACAAATCAGTTTTACAAACTTTGCCTCCTATGGAGGTGGTGAAGTAAGTTTGTGCTAGATTCTACGTTGATATGCACTCCGCAGCAGGTTGGAGCCCGGTTTTCCTCTCAGCGTGCAGTGAATGTCAGAGGGATGTGAGGAGAGTATTGCCTATTTGAATTCAATGATCTCCTTCTACGGGGTCTATTTCATAGGTTCTCTGTTATCGGTCGTAGAGATTCATCTCTTACCTCCCTTTTCAGATCGACGATATACTCTTATATATACCATTACCTCTACTGATTCTCGTTTCAGTACTGGTTTGGCTTTCTACTACATGTAGATGAGTGTCCTGGGGTAAGTAAGTCTTATTTTCTGTGACTCTCTAAGCTATGGTTGGGCACTTTTATATAAAGTTCTAAATATATGTATTCAAACATTTATTTGCCTTGACTCAGGATGTTCAACGTTCCTTATTTCAGACAGTCAGTTTCATATTTGGGATAATGCATATGAATCAATCAATTTTTTTCTTACCTTAAAATTTGACCTTTTTTTCCTGTGGGCTGTTAGGCTCGCGGGGGCTGAAAATGCTTCATTTTATTGCGTCATTCTTGGCGCGGACTTTTTTGGCGCAAACATTTTTTTTTTATTTTTTTTTTTCTGGTTCCGGCGACACGTATGCGTCATTTTTGACGTTTTTTTGCGCCAAAAGTGTTGGCGTTCCGGATGTGGCGTAATTTTTGGCGCCAAAAGCATTTAGGCGCCAAATAATGTGGGCGTCTTTTTTGGCGCTAAAAAATATGGGCGTCACTATTGTCTCCACATTATTTAAGTCTCATTATTTATTGCTTCTGGTTGCTAGAAGCTTGTTCACTGGCATTTTTTCCCATTCCTGAAACTGTCATTTAAGGAATTTGATCAATTTTGCTTTATATGTTGTTTTTTCTATTACATATTGCAAGATGTCCCAGATTGACACTGAGTCAGAAGATACTTCTGGAAAAACGCTGCCTGGTGCTGGATCTACCAAAGTTAAGTGTATCTGTTGTAAACTTGTGGTATCTGTTCCTCCAGCTGTTGTTTGTAATGAATGTCATGACAAACTTGTTAATGCAGATAATATTTCCTTTAGTAATGTTACATTACCTGTTGCGGTTCCGTCAACATCTAATACTCCTGTTCCTGTTAACATAAGAGATTTTGTTTCTAAATCCATTAAGAAGGCTATGTCTGTTATTCCCCCTTCTAGTAAACGTAAAAGGTCTGTTAAAACTTCTCATTTTTCAGATGAATTTTTAAATGAACATCATCATTCTGATTCTGATAGTGGTTCCTCTGGTTCAGAGGATTCTGTCTCAGAGGTTGATGCTGATAAATCTTCATATTTGTTCAAAATGGAATTTATTCATTCTTTACTTAAAGAGGTCTTAATTGCATTAGAAATAGAGGATTCTGGTCCTCTTGATACTAAATCTAAACGTTTAAATAAGGTTTTTAAATCTCCTGTAGTTATTCCAGAAGTTTTTCCTGTCCCTGATGCTATTTCTGAAGTAATCTCCAGGGAATGGAATAATTTGGGTAATTCATTTACTCCTTCTAAACGTTTTAAGCAATTATATCCTGTGCCATCTGACAGATTAGAATTTTGGGACAAAATCCCTAAGGTTGATGGGGCTGTCTCTACTCTTGCTAAACGTACTACTATTCCTACGGCAAATAGTACTTCCTTTAAGGATCCTTTAGATATGAAGATTGAATCCTTTCTAAGAAAAGCTTACTTATGTTCAGGTAATCTTCTTAGACCTGCTATATCTTTAGCGGATGTTGCTGCAGCTTCAACTTTTTGGTTAGAAGCTTTAGCGCAACAAGTATCAGATCATAATTCTCATAGCATTATTAATCTTCTTCAACATGCTAATAACTTTATTTGTGATGCCATCTTTGATATCATTAGAGTTGATGTCAGGTATATGTCTCTAGCTATTTTAGCTAGAAGAGCTTTATGGCTTAAAACTTGGAATGCTGATATGTCTTCTAAGTCAACTTTGCTTTCCCTTTCTTTCCAGGGTAATTATTTGGTTCTCAGTTGGATTCTATTATCTCAACTGTTACTGGAGGGAAAGGAACTTTTTTACCTCAGGATAAAAAATTTAAAGGTAAATTTAGGTCTAATAATCGTTTTCGTTCCTTTCGTCACAATAAGGAACAAAAGCCTGATCCTTCACCCTCAGGAGCGGTATCAGTTTGGAAACCATCTCCAGTCTGGAATAAATCCAAGCCTTTTAGAAAACCAAAGCCAGCTCCCAAGTCCACATGAAGGTGCGGCCCTCATTCCAGCCCAGCTGGTAGGGGGCAGATTACGATTTTTCAAAGAAATTTGGATCAATTCAATTCACAATCTTTGGATTCAAAACATTGTTTCAGAAGGGTACAGAATTGGCTTCAAAATAAGGCCTCCTGCAAAGAGATTTTTTCTTTCCCGTGTCCCAGTAAATCCAGCGAAGGCTCAAGCATTTCTGAAATGTGTTTCAGATCTAGAGTTGGCTGGAGTAATTATGCCAGTTCCAGTTCTGGAACAGGGGCTGGGGTTTTATTCAAATCTCTTCATTGTACCAAAGAAGGAGAATTCCTTCAGACCAGTTCTGGATCTAAAAATATTGAATCGTTATGTAAGGATACCAACATTCAAAATGGTAACTATAAGGACTATCCTGCCTTTTGTTCAGGAAGGGCATTATATGTCCACAATAGATTTACAGGATGCATATCTGCATATTCCGATTCATCCAGATCACTATCAGTTTCTGAGATTCTCTTTCCTAGACAAGCATTACCAGTTTGTGGCTCTGCCGTTTGGCCTAGCAACAGCTCCAAGAATTTTTACAAAGGTTCTCGGTGCCCTTCTGTCTGTAATCAGAGAACAGGGTATTGTGGTATTTCCTTATTTGGACGATATCTTGGTACTTGCTCAGTCTTCACATTTAGCAGAATCTCATACGAATCGACTTGTGTTGTTTCTTCAAGATCATGGTTGGAGGATCAATTTACCGAAAAGTTCATTGATTCCTCAAACAAGGGTAACCTTTTTAGGTTTCCAGATAGATTCAGTGTCCATGACTCTGTCTCTGACAGACAAGAGACGTCTAAAATTGATCTCAGCTTGTCGAAACCTTCAATCACAATCATTCCCTTCGGTAGCCTTATGCATGGAAATTCTAGGTCTTATGACTGCTGCATCGGACGCGATCCCCTTTGCTCGTTTTCACATGCGACCTCTTCAGCTCTGTATGCTGAACCAGTGGTGCAGGGATTACACAAAGATATCTCAATTAATATCTTTAAAACCGATTGTACGACACTCTCTAACGTGGTGGACAGATCACCATCGTTTAGTTCAGGGGGCTTCTTTTGTTCTTCCGACCTGGACTGTAATTTCAACAGATGCAAGTCTGACAGGTTGGGGAGCTGTTTGGGGGTCTCTGACAGCACAAGGGGTTTGGGAATCTCAGGAGGTGAGATTACCAATCAATATTTTGGAACTCCGTGCAATTTTCAGAGCTCTTCAGTCATGGCCTCTTCTAAAGAGAGAATCGTTCATTTGTTTTCAGACAGACAATGTCACAACTGTGGCATACATCAATCATCAAGGAGGGACTCACAGTCCTCTGGCTATGAAAGAAGTATCTCGAATACTGGTATGGGCGGAATCCAGCTCCTGTCTAGTTTCTGCGGTTCATATCCCAGGTATAGACAATTGGGAAGCGGATTATCTCAGTCGCCAAACGTTACATCCGGGCGAATGGTCTCTTCACCCAGAGGTTTTTCTTCAGATTGTTCAAATGTGGGGACTTCCAGAAATAGATCTGATGGCTTCCCATCTAAATAAGAAACTTCCCAGGTATCTGTCCAGATCCAGGGATCCTCAAGCGGAAGCAGTGGATGCATTGTCACTTCCTTGGAAGTATCATCCTGCCTATATCTTTCCGCCTCTAGTTCTTCTTCTAAGAGTAATCTCCAAGATTCTGAAGGAATGCTCGTTTGTTCTGCTGGTGGCTCCAGCATGGCCTCACAGGTTTTGGTATGCGGATCTTGTCCGGATGGCCTCTTGCCAACCGTGGACTCTTCCGTTAAGACCAGACCTTCTATCTCAAGACCCATTTTTCCATCAGGATCTCAAATCATTAAATTTGAAGGTATGGAAATTGAACGCTTGATTCTTAGTCATAGAGGTTTCTCTGACTCAGTAATTAATACTATGTTACAGGCTCGTAAATCTGTGTCTAGGAAGATTTATTATCGAGTCTGGAAGACTTACATTTCTTGGTGTTCTTCTCATAAATTCTCCTGGCATTCTTTTAGAATTCCTAGAATTTTACAGTTTCTTCAGGATGGTTTGGATAAAGGTTTGTCTGCAAGTTCCTTGAAAGGACAAATCTCTGCTCTTTCTGTTCTTTTTCACAGAAAGATTGCTAATCTTCCTGATATTCATTGTTTTGTTCAGGCTTTGGTTCGTATCAAACCTGTCATTAAGTCAATCTCTCCTCCTTGGAGTCTTAATTTGGTTCTGAGGGCTTTACAAGCTCCTCCGTTTGAACCTATGCATTCTCTGGATATTAAATTACTTTCTTGGAAAGTTCTGTTCCTTTTGGCCATCTCTTCTGCTAGAAGAGTTTCTGAGTTATCTGCTCTTTCTTGTGAATCTCCTTTTTCTGATTTTTCATCAGGATAAGGCGGTGTTGCGGACTTCATTTCAATTTTTACCTAAGGTTGTGAATTCTAACAACATTAGTAGAGAAATTGTTGTTCCTTCATTGTGTCCTAATCCTAAGAATTCTCTGGAGAAATCTTTACATTCTTTGGATGTAGTAAGAGCTTTAAAATATTATGTTGAAGCTACTAAAGATTTTAGAAAGACTTCTAGTCTATTTGTTATCTTTTCTGGTTCCAGGAAAGGTCAGAAGGCCTCCGCCATTTCTTTGGCGTCTTGGTTAAAGTCTTTGATTCATCATGCTTATGTAGAGTCGGGTAAATCCCCGCCTCAAAGGATTACGGCTCATTCTACTAGGTCAGTTTCTACTTCCTGGGCATTTAGGAATGAAGCTTCTGTTGATCAGATTTGCAAAGCAGCAACTTGGTCTTCTTTGCATACTTTTACTAAATTCTACCATTTTGATGTTTTCTCTTCTTCTGAAGCAGTTTTTGGTAGAAAAGTACTTCAGGCAGCTGTTTCAGTTTGATTCTTCTGCTTATAATTTCAGTTTTTTTCATTATTAAGATTAAAACTTTTGTTTTGGGTTGTGGATTATTTTTCAGCGGAATTGGCTGTTTTTTTTTTATCCCTCCCTCTCTAGTGACTCTTGCGTGGAAGTTCCACATCTTGGGTATTTATTATCCCATACGTCACTAGCTCATGGACTCTTGCTAATTACATGAAAGAAAACATAATTTATGTAAGAACTTACCTGATAAATTCATTTCTTTCATATTAGCAAGAGTCCATAAGGCCCACCCTTTTTGTGGTGGTTATGATTTTTTGTATGAAGCACAATTATTCCAATTCCTTATTTTGATGCTTTCGCTCCTTTCTTATCACCCCACTTCTTGGCTATTGGGTAAACTGAATTGTGGGTGTGGTGAGGGGTGTATTTATAGGCATTTTGAGGTTTGGGAAACTTTGCCCCTCCTGGTAGGAATGTATATCCCATACGTCACTAGCTCATGGACTCTTGCTAATATGAAAGAAATGAATTTATCAGGTAAGTTCTTACATAAATTATGTTTTCTGTCTCTTTAATCAAATCTAGATTATTCCTTCACAAAGCTAGGATAATCGGAATTATACCTACATATATAAGATGCAGACACATGTATATGTAAACAATGTGATACAGTAATGAGATCTGATTATACCTACAGATATAAGATACAGACACATGTATATGCACACAATGTGATACAGTGATGAGATCTGATTATACCTACAGATATCAGATAAAGACACATGTATATGTACACAATGTGATACAGTAATGAGATCTGATTATACTTACAGATATAAGATACAGACACATGTATATGTACACAGTGTGATAAAGTAATGAGATCTGATTATACCTACAGATATAAGATAAAGACACATGTATATGTACACAATGTGATACAGTAATGAGATCTGATTATACCTACAGATATCAGATAAAGACACATGTATATGTACACAATGTGATACAGTAATGAGATCTGATTATACCTACAGATATAAGATAAAGACACATGTATATGTACACAGTGTGATACAGTAATGAGATCTGATTATACCTACAGATATAAGATAAAGACACATGTATATGTACACAGTGTGATACAGTAATGAGATCTGATTATACCTACAGATATAAGATACAGACACATGTATATGTACACAGTGTGATACAGTAATGAGATCTGATTATACCTACAGATATAAGATACAGACATATGTATATGTACACAGTGTGATAAAGTAATGAGATCTGATTATACCTACAGATATAAGATACAGACACATGTATATGTACACAATGTGATACAGTAATGAGATCTGATTATACCTACAGATATAAGATACAGACACATGTATATGTACACAATGTGACACAGTAATGAGATCTGATTATAACTACAGATATAAGATACAGACACATGTATATGTACACAGTGTGATAAAGTAATGAGATCTGATTATACCTAGAGATATAAGATAAAGACACATGTATATGTACACAGTGTGATACAGTAATGAGATCTGATTATACCTACAGATATAAGATACAGACACATGTATATGTACACAGTGTGATACAGTAATGAGATCTGATTATACCTACAGATATAAGATACAGACACATGTATATGTACACAGTGTGATACAGTAATGAGATCTGATTATACCTACAGATATAAGATACAGACACATGTATATGTACACAATGTGATACAGTAATGAGATCTGATTATACCTACAGATATAAGATACAGACACATGTATATGTACACAGTGTGATACAGTAATGAGATCTGATTATACCTACAGATATAAGATACAGACACATGTATATGTACACAATGTGATACAGTAATGAGATCTGATTATACCTACAGGTATAAGATACAGACACATGTATATGTACACATTGTGATACAGTAATGATATCTGATTATACCTACAGATATAAGATAAAGACACATGTATATGTACACAATGTGATAAAGTAATGAGATCTGATTATACCTACAGATATAAGATACAGACACATGTATATGTACACAATGTGATACAGTAATGAGATCTGATTATACCTACAGATATAAGATACAGACACATGTATATGTACACAATGTGACACAGTAATGAGATCTGATTATAACTACAGATATAAGATACAGACACATGTATATGTACACAGTGTGATAAAGTAATGAGATCTGATTATACCTAGAGATATAAGATAAAGACACATGTATATGTACACAGTGTGATACAGTAATGAGATCTGATTATACCTACAGATATAAGATACAGACACATGTATATGTACACAGTGTGATACAGTAATGAGATCTGATTATACCTACAGATATAAGATACAGACACATGTATATGTACACAGTGTGATATAGTAATGAGATCTGATTATACCTACAGATATAAGATACAGACACATGTATATGTACACAATGTGATACAGTAATGAGATCTGATTATACCTACAGATATAAGATAAAGACACATGTATATGTACACAGTGTGATAAAGTAATGAGATCTGATTATACCTACAGATATAAGATAAAGACACATGTATATGTACACAGTGTGATACAGTAATGAGATCTGATTATACCTACAGATATAAGATACAGACACATGTATATGTACACAGTGTGATACAGTAATGAGATCTGATTAAACCTACAGATATAAGATACAGACACATGTATATGTACACAATGTGATACAGTAATGAGATCTGATTATACCTACAGATATAAGATACAGACACATGTATATGTACACAGTGTGATACAGTAATGAGATCTGATTATACCTACAGATATAAGATACAGACACATGTATATGTACACAATGTGATACAGTAATGAGATCTGATTATACCTACAGGTATAAGATACAGACACATGTATATGTACACATTGTGATACAGTAATGATATCTGATTATACCTACAGATATAAGATAAAGACACATGTATATGTACACAATGTGATAAAGTAATGAGATCTGATTATACCTACAGATATAAGATACAGACACATGTATATGTACACAATGTGATACAGTAATGAGATCTGATTATACCTACAGATATAAGATACAGACACATGTATATGTACACAATGTGACACAGTAATGAGATCTGATTATAACTACAGATATAAGATACAGACACATGTATATGTACACAGTGTGATAAAGTAATGAGATCTGATTATACCTAGAGATATAAGATAAAGACACATGTACACAGTGTGATACAGTAATGAGATCTGATTATACCTACAGATATAAGATACAGACACATGTATATGTACACAGTGTGATACAGTAATGAGATCTGATTATACCTACAGATATAAGATACAGACACATGTATATGTACACAGTGTGATACAGTAATGAGATCTGATTATACCTACAGATATAAGATACAGACACATGTATATGTACACAATGTGATACAGTAATGAGATCTGATTATACCTACAGATATAAGATACAGACACATGTATATGTACACAGTGTGATACAGTAATGAGATCTGATTATACCTACAGATATAAGATACAGACACATGTATATGTACACAATGTGATACAGTAATGAGATCTGATTATACCTACAGGTATAAGATACAGACACATGTATATGTACACATTGTGATACAGTAATGATATCTGATTATACCTACAGATATAAGATAAAGACACATGTATATGTACACAGTGGGATACGGTAATGAGATCTGATTATACTAACAGATATAAGATACAGACACATGTATATGTACACAGTGTGATACAGTAATGAGATCTGATTATACCTACAGATATAAGATACAGACACATGTATATGTACACAATGTGATACAGTAATGAGATCTGATTATACCTACATATATTAGATACAGACACATGTATATGTACACAGTGTGATACAGTAATGAGATCTGATTATACCTACAGATATAAGATACAGACACATGTATATGTACACAGTGTGATACAGTAATGAGATCTGATTATACCTACAGATATAAGATACAGACACATGTATATGTACACAATGTGATACAGTAATGAGATCTGATTATACCTACAGATATAAGATACAGACACATGTATATGTACACAGTGTGATATAGTAATGAGATCTGATTATACCTACAGATATAATATAAAGACACATGTATATGTACACAATGTGATACAGTAATGAGATCTGATTATACCTACAGATATAAGATAAAGACACATGTATATGTACACAGTGTGATACAGTAATGAGATCTGATTATACCTACAGATATAAGATACAGACACATGTATATGTACACAGTGTGATACAGTAATGAGATCTGATTATATCTACAGAAATAAGATAGACACATGTATATGTACACAATGTGATACAGTAATGAGATCTGATTATACCTACAGATATAAGATACAGACACATGTATATGTACACAGTGTGATAAAGTAATGAGATCTGAGTATACCTACAGATATAAGATACAGACACATGTATATGTACACAATGTGATACAGTAATGAGATCTGATTATACCTACAGATATAAGATAAAGACACATGTATATGTACACAATGTGATACAGTAATGAGATCTGATGATACCTACAGATATAAGATACACATGTATATGTGCACAGTGTGATACAGTAATGAGATCTGATTATACCTACAGATATAAGATAAAGACACATGTATATGTACACAGTGTGATACAGTAATGAGATCTGATTATACCTACAGATATAAGATAAAGACACATGTATATGTACACAGTGTGATACAGTAATGAGATCTGATTATACCTACAGATATAAGCTACAGACACATGTATATGTACACAATGTGATACAGTAATGAGATCTGATTATACCTACAGATATAAGATACAGACACATGTATATGTACACAGTGTGATACAGTAATGAGATCTGATTATACCTACAGATATAAGATACAGACACATGTATATGTACACAATGTGATAAAGTAATGAGATCTGATTATACCTACAGATATAAGATAAAGACACATGTATATGTACACAGTGTGATACAGTAATGAGATCTGATTATACCTACAGATATAAGCTACAGACACATGTATATGTACACAGTGTGATACAGTAATGAGATCTGATTATACCTACAGATATAAGATACAGACACATGTATATGTACACAATGTGATACAGTAATGAGATCTGATTATACCTACAGATATAAGATACAGACACATGTATATGTACACAGTGTGATAAAGTAATGAGATCTGATTATACCTACATATATAAGATACAGACACATGTATATGTACACAATGTGATACAGTAATGAGATCTGATTATACCTACAGATATAAGATACAGACACATGTATATGTACACAGTATGATACAGTAATGAGATCTGATTATACCTACAGATATAAGATAAAGACACATGTATATGTACACAATGTGATACAGTAATGAGATCTGATTATACCTACAGATATAAGATACAGACACATGTATATGTACACAGTGTGATACAGTAATGAGATCTGATTATACCTACAGATATAAGATACAGACACATGTATATGTACACAGTGTGATACAGTAATGAGATCTGATTATACCTACAGATATAAGATACAGACACATGTATATGTACACAGTGTGATACAGTAATGAGATCTGATTATACCTACAGATATAAGATACAGACACATGTATATGTACACAGTGTGATACAGTAATGAGATCTGATTATACCTACAGATATAAGATACAGACACATGTATAGGTACACAGTGTGATAATGTAATGAGATCTGATTATACCTACAGATATAAGATACAGACACATGTATAGGTACACAATGTGATATAGTAATGAGATCTGATTATACCTACAGATATAAGACACAGACACATGTATATGTACACAATGTGATAAAGTAATGAGATCTGATTATACCTACATATATAAGATACAGACACATGTATATGTACACAATGTGATACAGTAATGAGATCTGATTATACCTACAGATATAAGATACAGACACATGTATATGTACACAGTGTGATACAGTAATGAGATCTGATTATACCTACAGATATAAGATACAGACACATGTATAGGTACACAGTGTGATAATGTAATGAGATCTGATTATACCTACAGATATAAGATACAGACACATGTATATGTACACAATGTGATATAGTAATGAGATCTGATTATACCTACAGATATAAGACACAGACACATGTATATGTACACAATGTGATACAGTAATGAGATCTGATTATACCTATATATATAAGATACAGACACATGTATATGTACACAGTGTGATACAGTAATGAGATCTGATTATACCTACAGATATAAGATACAGACACATGTATATGTACACAATGTGATACAGTAATGAGATCTGATTATACCTACAGATATAAGATACAGACACATGTATATGTACACAGTGTGATACAGTAATGAGATCTGATTATACCTACAGATATAAGATACAGACACATGTATATGTACACAGTGTGATACAGTAATGAGATCTGATTATACCTACAGATATAAGATACAGACACATGTATATGTACACAGTATGATACAGTAATGAGATCTGATTATATCTACAGAAATAAGATACAGACACATGTATATGTACACAATGTGATACAGTAATGAGATCTGATTATACCTACAGATATAAGATACAGACACATGTATATGTACACAGTGTGATACAGTAATGAGATCTGATTATACCTACAGATATAAGATAAAGATACATGTATATGTACACAGTGTGATACAGTAATGAGATCTGATTATACCTACAGATATAAGATACAGACACATGTATATGTACACAATGTGATAGAGTAATGAGATCTGATTATACCTACAGATATAAGCTATAGACACATGTATACGTACACAGTGTGATACAGTAATGATATCTGATTATACCTACAGATATAAGATACAGACACATGTATATGTACACAGTGTGATACAGTAATGAGATCTGATTATACCTACAGATATAAGATACAGACACATGTATATGTACACAGTGTGATACAGTAATGAGATCTGATTATACCTACAGATATAAGATACAGACACATGTATATGTACACAGTGTGATAATGTAATGAGATCTGATTATACCTACAGATATAAGATACAGACACATGTATATGTACACAATGTGATACAGTAATGAGATCTGATTATACCTACAGATATAAGATACAGACACATGTATATGTACACAGTGTGATACAGTAATGAGATCTGATTATACCTACAGATATAAGATAAAGACACATGTATATGTACACAATGTGATACAGTAATGAGATCTGATTATACCTACAGATATAAGATAAAGACACATGTATATGTACACAATGTGATACAGTAATGAGATCTGATTATACCTACAGATATAAGCTACAGACACATGTATATGTACACAATGTGATACAGTAATGAGATCTGATTATACCTACAGATATAAGATAAATACACATGTATATGTACACAGTGTGATACAGTAATGAGATCTGATTATACCTACAGATATAAGATACAGACACATGTATATGTACACAATGTGATACAGTAATGAGATCTGATTATACCTACAGATATAAGATACAGACACATGTATATGTACACAGTGTGATACAGTAATGAGATCTGATTATACCTACAGATATAAGATACAGACACATGTATATGTACACAGTGTGATACAGTAATGAGATCTGATTATACCTACAGATATAAGATACACATGTATATGTACACAATGTGATACAGTAATGAGATCTGATTATACCTACAGATATAAGATAGAGACACATGTATATGTACACAATGTGATACAGTAATGAGATCTGATTATACCTACAGATATAAGATACAGACACATGTATATGTACACAATGTGATACAGTAAGGAGATCTGATTATACCTACAGATATAAGATACAGACACATGTATATGTACAAAGTGTGATACAGTAATGAGATCTGATTATACCTACAGATATAAGATACAGACACATGTATATGTACACAGTGTGATACAGTAATGAGATCTGATTATACCTACAGATATAAGATACAGACACATGTATATGTACACAGTGTGATACAGTAATGAGATCTGATTATACCTACAGGTATAAGATACAGACACATGTATATGTACACAGTGTGATACAGTAATGAGATCTGATTATACCTACAGATATAAGATACAGACACATGTATATGTACACAATGTGATACAGTAATGAGATCTGATTATACCTACAGATATAAGATACAGACACATGTATATGTACACAGTGTGATACAGTAATGAGATCTGATTATACCTACAGATATAAGATACAGACACATGTATATGTACACAGTGTGATAATGTAATGAGATCTGATTATACCTACAGATATAAGATACAGACACATGTATATGTACACAATGTGATAAGTATAAGTATAACAAGTCATTGATAATACATTCATATATAAACAATTTTACAGTGTACTATCCCTTTAAGGATAATATGTGCTACATTGGGGTTTTGATTGTTGTGTGTGATGGATATTGGGCTCAGTTTATTTTATTTGTATTGAAATTTGATAAAAGGGATAGGAAAGTCAAAATTATACTTGCATGAATCAAATAGAGCATGTCATTTTAAGGCACTTTTAACCCCTTAACGTCAAGGGTCGTACAGGGTACGTCTTACACAAACTGGTCTTTAAAGGCCAGCGACATACCCTGTACGACCTAGGTGTTTAAAGCGTCTGGAAGCGATCCTGATCGCTTCCAGCCGCTTTCAAGGTATTGCCGTGATGCCTCGATATTGAGGCATCATGGCAATACCTTTTCTGGCACACCGATGCAGAGAGGGCCACTCTGTGGCCCTCTCTGCATCGGCCAGCGATGGTGCCGATCGTTGGTGGGTGGGAGCAGCTACAGGGAGGAGGGTGGGTGGCCCATCGCTGGGAATCTTGTTCCGGATTAGTCCCCGGTGCGTGCGGGCGCGCGCACGGGGGCGGTGCTGCGTGCGCGCGCATGTGTGTGTGCACGCGCGCGCTCCCGATCTTAGCATAAACGCAAACGGTCCGGTTGTGGTGGGAGCGGGAGGTGATCTGTGGTGGGAGCGGGTGATGGGGGTTCAATTTTTATTTATAAAAGGGATCTGGGAGAGGGGGGTGGGGGGTATTGAGGGGGGGCCAGCTACACTACAGAAAAAAAAAATATAAAAAAAAAAATGCACTAAAGTTTGAAAAGTGGGTACTGGCAGACAGCTGCCAGTACCCAAAATGGCACCAAATAGTGAGAGGGGGGAGATTAGAGAGCTGTGTGTGGGGGCTCAGGGAGGTTGGGTGCTATGGGGGGCTCCTACACAGCAGCATATGTAAATATGCTGGAATTTTTTTAAATAAAATTAAAAGAGAGCTTTTATTTTAGTACTGGCAGACTTTCTGCCAGTACTTAAGATGGCGGGGACAATTTTGGGGTGAGGGAGGGAAGAGAACTGTTTGGGAGGGATCAGGGGGTGGGTTGTGTCAGGTGGGAGGCTGATCTCTACACTAAAGCTAAAATGAACCCTGCAAGCTCCCTACAAGCTACCTAATTAACCCCTTCACTGCTAGACATAATACACATGTGATGCGCAGTGGCATTTTGCCGCCTTGTAATTACCAAAAAGAAACTCCAAAGCCATATATGTCTGCTATTTCTCCCAGAGAAGCATTTACAACCATGTGTGCCATAATTGCACAAGCTGTTAGTAAATAATTTCAGTGAGAAACCTAAAATTGTGAAAAATTTTATGATTTTTTTAATTTGATGGCATTTGGCGGTGAAATGGTGGCATGAAATATACCAAGATGGGCCTTGATCAATACTTGAGGTTGTCTACTATACTACACTAAAGCTAAAATTAACCCTAGAAGTTCCTTACATGCTCCCTAATTAACCCCTTCACTGCTTGGCATAATACACATGTGGTGCGCAGTGGTATTTAGCGGCCTTCTAATTACCAAAAAGCAACGCCAAAGCCATATATGTCTGTTATTTCTGAACAAAGGGGATCCCAGAGAAGCATTTACAACCATTTGTACCATAATTGCACAGGTTGTTTGTAAATAATTTCAGTGACAAACCTAAAGTTTGTGAAAAAATTTGTGAAAAAGTGAACAATTTTTTTTATTTGATCGCATTTGGCGGTGAAATGGTGGCTTGAAATATACCAAAATGGGCCTAGATCAATACTTTGGGATGTCTTCTAAAAGAAATATATACACGTCAAGGGATATTCAAGAATTCCTGAAAGATATCAGTGTTCCAATATAACTAGCGCTAATTTTGAAAAAAAGTGGTTTGGAAATAGCCAAGTGCTACTTGTACTTATTGCCCTATAACTTGCAAAAAAAGCAAAGATCATGTAAACATTGGGTATTTCTAAACTCAGGACAAAATTTAGAAACTATTTACCATGGGTGTTTTTTGGTGGTTGTAGATGTGTAACAGATTTTTTCCATTTTTTCCTCATATTTTATATTTTTTTATAGTAAATTATAAGATATGATGAAAATAATGGTATCTTTAGAAATTCCATTTAATGGCGAGAAAAACGGTATATAATATGTGTGGGTACAATAAATGAGTAAGAAGAAAATTACAGCTAAACACAAACACCGCAAAAATGTAAAAATAGCCCTGGTCCTTAAGGGAAAGAAATTGAAAAATGGCCTTGGTCCTTAAGGGGTTAAATGTACTTATATCATTAAATATGCTTAGTTTGCTCGGTATCCCTATGCACATATCCTACAATAGTGGGAGCTAGCCACCGATTGGTGCCTGCACACCTTTTTTTTGTGATTGACTAACGCCAGTAGTGCAAAACTGTCCCTTCAGTAAAGAATAACAAGAGACTTAAGCAAATTTGATAATATAAGTAAATTGGAAAGTAGTTTGAAAAAATTGGGGTTTCCCGTACCTTTAATATTAGTTTTTTTGTAACAATTATAGGTAACAGAAAAATAATCTTTTATTGTAGTATTTATCATGGATAAGAAAAGTAAAAGTAAAAGAAAACCGACAAAAGGAGGGGCTGAGAAAGAACTTGAAAATAAATGTTAGAAAAAGATGCACGCCAATGCCAAAAAGTCAGTAGCCTGTTTAAAGCTATGTTACCAAACATGTGTTACCATCATCATCATCATCATCATCATCATCATCGCATGAAGGCAGCAGTGCAACAGAAGCTACTGTACAAAGTTCAGAAACAGCTGACACAGATGTAGCTTTAATCGATAAAGACCATGATGACAGGGTAGAAGACACTCAAGTGTTTAAAGCTATGGTAACCAAACATGTGTTACCCTCATCATCATCGCATGAAGGCAGCAGTGCAGCAGAAGCTACTGTACAAAGTTCAGAAACGGCTGACACAAATGTAGCTTTAATCGATAAAGACCATGATGACAGGGTAGAAGACACTCAAGTGTTTAAAGCTATGGTAACCAAACATGTGTTACCCTCATAATCATCATCGCATGAAGGCAGCAGTGCAACAGAAGCTGCTGTACAAAGTTCAGAAACAGCTGACACAGATGTAGCTTTAATCGATAAAGACCATGATGACAGGGTAGAAGACACTCAAGTGTTTAAAGCTATGGTAACCAAACATGTGTTACCCTCATAATCATCATCGCATGAAGGCAGCAGTGCAACAGAAGCTGCTGTACAAAGTATAGAAATAGCTGATAGATGTAGCTTTAATCGATAAAGTCCAAGATGACAGGGTAGAAGACACGCAAGTGTTTAAAGCTATGGTAACTAAACATGTGTTACCATCATCATCATCGCATGAAGGCAGCAGTGCAACAGAAGCTACTGTACAAAGTTCTGAAATAGCTGACACAGATGTAGCTTTAATCAATAAAGGCCACGATGACAGAGTAGAAGACACTCAAGAGTTTAAAGCTATGGTAACCAAATATGTGTTACCATCATCGTCATCGCATGAAGGCAGCAGTGCAACAGAAGCTACTGTACAAAGTTCAGAAACAGCTGACACAGATGTAGCTTTAATCGGTAAAGACCATGATAACAGGGTAGAAGACACTCAAGTGTTTAAAGCTATGGTAACCAAACATGTGTTACCATCATCATCATCGCATGAAGGCAGCAGTGCAACAGAAGCTACTGTACAAAGTTCAGAAACAGCTGACACAGATGTAGCTTTAATCGACAAAGACCATGATGACAGGGTAGAAGACACTCAAGTGTTTAAAGCTATGGTAACCAAACATGTGTTACCATCATCATCATCGCATGAAGGCAGCAGTGCAGCAGAAGCTACTGTACAAAGTTCAGAAACAGCTGACACAAATGTAGCTTTAATCAATAAAGACCATGATGACAGGGTAGAAGACACTCAAGTGTTTAAAGCTATGGTAACCAAACATGTGTTACCATCATCATCGCATGAAGGCAGCAGTGCAACAGAAGCTACTGTACAAAGTTCAGAAATAGCTGACACAGATGTAGCTTTAATCAATAAAGGCCATGATGACAGGGTAGAAGACACTCAAGTGTTTAAAGCTATGGTAACCAAACATGTGTTACCCTCATAATCATCATCGCATGAAGGCAGCAGTGCAACAGAAGTTACTGTACAAAGTTCAAAAATAGCTGACACAGATGTAGCTTTAATCGATAAAGACCATGATGACAGGGTAGAAGACACTCAAGTGTTTAAAGCTATGGTAACCAAACATGTGTTGCCATCATCATCATCGCATGAAGGCAGCAGTGCAACAGAAGCTACTGTACAAAGTTCAGAAATAGCTGACCCAGATGTAGTTTAATCAATAAAGGCCATGATGACAGGGTAGAAGACACTCAAGTGTTTAAAGCTATGTTACCAAACATGTGTTACCATCATCGTCATCATCATCGCATGAAGGCAGCAGTGCAGCAGAAGCTACTGTACAAAGTTCAGATATAGCTGACACAGATGTAGTTTAATCAATAAAGGCCATGATGACAGAGTACGACACTCAAGTGTTTAAAGCTTTGTTACCAAACATGTGTTACCATCATCGTCATCGCATGAAGGCAGCAGTGCAACAGTAGCTACTGTACAAAGTTCAGAAATAGCTGACAGATGTAGCTTTAATCGATAAAGACCATGATGACAGGGTAGAAGACACTCAAGTGTTTAAAGCTATGGTAACCAAACATGTGTTACCATCATCATCATCGCATGAAGGCAGCAGTGCAGCAGAAGCTACTGTACAAAGTTCAGAAATAGCTGACACAGATGTAGCATTAATCAATAAAGACCATGATGACAGGGTAGAAGACACTCAAGTGTTTAAAGTTATGGTAACCAAACATGTGTTACCATCATCATCATCATCGTCATCGCATGAAGGAAGCAGTGCAACAGAAGCTATTGTACAAAGTTCTGAAATAGCTGACACAGATGTAGCTTTAATCAATAAAGACCATGATGACAGGGTAGAAGACACTCAAGTGTTTAAAGCTATGGTAACCAAACATGAGTTACCATCATCATAATCATCATCATCGCATGAAGGCAGCAGTGCAACAGAAGCTGCTGTACAAAGTATAGAAATAGCTGATAGATGTAGCTTTAATCGATAAAGTCCAAGATGACAGGGTAGAAGACACTCAAGTGTTTAAAGCTATGGTAACCAAACATGTGTTACCATCATCATCATCATCGCATGAAGGCAGCAGTGCAACAGAAGCTACTGTACAAAGTTCTGAAATAGCTGACACAGATGTAGCTTTAATCAATAAAGACCATGATGACAGGGTAGAAGACATTCAAGTGTTTAAAGCTATGGTAAGCAAACATGTGTTACCATCATCGTCATCGCATGAAGGCAGCAGTGCAACAGAAGCTACTGTACAAAGTTCAGAAATAGCTGACACAGATGTAGCTTTAATCAATAAAGGCCATGATGACAGGGTAGAAGACACTCAAGTGTTTAAAGCTATGGTAACCAAACATGTGTTACCATCATCATCGCATGAAGGCAGCAGTGCAGCAGAAGCTACTGTACAAAGTTCAGAAATAGCTGAAACAGATGTAGCTTTAATCAATAAAGACCATGATGACAGGGTAGAAGACACTCAAGTGTTTAAAGCTATGGTAACCAAACATGTGTTACCCTCATAATCATCATCGCATGAAGGCAGCAGTGCAACAGAAGTTACTGTACAAAGTTCAAAAATAGCTGACACAGATGTAGCTTTAATCAATAAAGACCATGATGACAGGGTAGAAGACACTCAAGTGTTTAAAGCTATGGTAACCAAACATGTGTTGCCATCATCATCATCGCATGAAGGCAGCAGTGCAACAGAAGCTACTGTACAAAGTTCAGAAATAGCTGCACAGATGTAGCTTTAATCGATAAAGACCATGATGACAGGGTAGAAGACACTCAAGTGTTTAAAGCTATGTTACCAAACATGTGTTACCATCATCGTCATCGCATGAAGGCAGCAGTGCAACAGAAGCTACTGTATAAAGTTAAGAAATAGCTGACAGATGTAGCTTTAATCGATAAAGACCATGATGACAGGGTAGAAGACACTCAAGTGTTTAAAGCTATGGTAACCAAACGTGTTACCATCATCATCATCATCACATGAAGGCAGCAGTGCAACAGAAGCTACTGTACAAGGTTCAGAAATAGCTGACACAGATGTAGCTTTAATAAATAAAGGCAATGATGACAGTGTAGAAGACACTCAAGTGTTTAAAGCTATGGTAACCAAACATGTGTTACCCTCATCATCATCATCGCATGAAGGCAGCAGTGCAGCAGAAGCTACTGTACAAAGTTCAGAAATAGCTGACACAGATGTAGCTTTAATCAATAAAGGCCATGATGACAGGGTAGAAGACACTCAAGTGTTTAAAGCTATGTTACCAAACATGTGTTACCATCATCGTCATCATCATCGCATGATCACAGCAGCAGTGCAGCAGAAGCTACTGTACAAAGTTAAGATATAGCTGACACAGATGTAGTTTAATCAATAAAGGCCATGATGACAGAGTAGAAGACACTCAAGTGTTTAAAGCTATGTTACCAAAGATGTGTTACCATCATCGTCATCGCATGAAGGCAGCAGTGCAACAGAAGCTACTGTACAAAGTTCAGAAATAGCTGACAGATGTAGCTTTAATCGATAAAGACCATGATGACAGGGTAGAAGACACTCAAGTGTTTAAAGCTATGGTAACCAAACATGTGTTACCATCATCATCATCGCATGAAGGCAGCAGTGCAGCAGAAGCTACTGTACAAAGTTCAGAAATAGCTGAAACAGATGTAGCTTTAATCAATAAAGACCATGATGACAGGGTAGAAGACACTCAAGTGTTTAAAGTTATGGTAACCAAACATGTGTTACCATCGTCATCGCATGAAGGCAGCAGTGCAACAGAAGCTACTGTACAAAGATCAGAAACAGCTGACACAGATGTAGCTTTAATCAATAAAGACCATGATGACAGGGTAGAAGACACTCAAGTGTTTAAAGCTATGGTAACCAAACATGTGTTACCATCATCATCATCGCATGAAGGCAGCAGTGCAGCAGAAGCTACTGTACAAAGTTCAGAAACGGCTGACACAAATGTAGCTTTAATCGATAAAGACCATGATGACAGGGTAGAAGACACTCAAGTGTTTAAAGCTATGGTAACCAAACATGTGTTACCATCATCATCGCATGAAGGCAGTAGTGCAAAAGAAGCTACTGTACAAAGTTCTGAAATAGCTGACACAGATGTAGCTTTAATCAATAAAGACCATGATGACAGGGTAGAAGACACTCAAGTGTTTAAAGCTATGGTAACCAAACATGTGTTACCATCATCATCATCATCATCATCGCATGAAGGCAGCAGTGCAGCAGAAGCTACTGTACAAAGTTCAAAAACAGCTGACACAGATGTAGCTTTAATCGATAAAGACCATGATGACAGGGTAGAAGACACTCAAGTGTTTAAAGCTATGGTAACCAAACATGTGTTACCATCATCATCGCATGAAGGCAGTAGTGCAAAAGAAGCTACTGTACAAAGTTCTGAAATAGCTGACACAGATGTAGCTTTAATCAATAAAGACCATGATGACAGGGTAGAAGACACTCAAGTGTTTAAAGCTATGGTAACCAAACATGTGTTACCATCATCATCATCATCATCGCATGAAGGCAGCAGTGCAACAGAAGCTACTGTACAAGGTTCAGAAATAGCTGACACAGATGTAGCTTTAATCAATAAAGGCCATGATGACAGGGTAGAAGACACTCAAGTGTTTAAAGCTATGGTAACTAAACATGTGTTACCATCATCATCGCATGAAGGCAGCAGTGCAGCAGAAGCTACTGTACAAAGATCAGAAATTACTGACACAGATGTAGCTTTAATCGATAAAGACCATGATGACAGGGTAAAAGACACTCAAGTGTTTAAAGCTATGGTAACCAAACATGTGTTACCCTCATAATCATCATCGCAAGAAGGCAGCAGTGCAACAGAAGCTACTGTACAAAGTTCAGAAATAGCTGACACAGATGTAGCTTTAATCGATAAAGACCATGATGACAGGGTAGAAGACACTCAAGTGTTTTAAGCTATGGTAACCAAACATGTGTTACCATCATCGTCATCGCATGAAGGCAGCAGTGCAACAGAAGCTACTGTACAAAGTTCAGAAACAGCTGACACAGATATAGCTTTAATCGATAAAGACCATGATGACAGGGTAGAAGACACTCAAGTGTTTAAAGCTAGGGTAACTAAACATGTGTTACCATCATCATCATCATCATCCTCGCATGAAGGCAGCAGTGCAACAGAAGCTACTGTACAAAGTTCAGATATAGCTGACACCGATGTAGTTTAATCAATAAAGGCCATGATGACAGGGTAGAAGACACTCAAGTGTTTAAAGCTATGTTACCAAACATTTGTTACCATCATCGTCATCATCATCGCATGAAGGCAGCAGTGCAGCTGAAGCTACTGTACAAAGTTCAGATATAGCTGACACATATGTAGTTTAATCAATAAAGGCCATGATGACAGAGTAGAAGACACTCAAGTGTTTAAAGCTATGTTACCAAACATGTGTTACCATCATCGTCATCGCATGAAGGCAGCAGTGCAGCAGAAGCTACTGTACAAAGTTCAGAAATAGCTGACACAGATGTAGCTTAATCAATAAAGGCCATGATGACAGGGTAGAAGACACTCAAGTGTTTAAAGCTATGGTAACCAAACATGTGTTACCATCATCATCATCGCATGAAGGCAGCAGTGCAGCAGAAGCTACTGTACAAAGTTCAGAAATAGCTGACACAGATGTAGCTTTAATCAATAAAGACCATGATGACAGGGTAGAAGACACTCAAGTGTTTAAAGTTATGGTAACCAAACATGTGTTACCATCATCATCATCATCATCGCAGGAAGGCAGCAGTGCAACAGAAGCTACTGTACAAAGTTCAGAAACAGTTGACACAGATGTAGCTTTAATCGATAAAGACCATGATGACAGTGTAGAAGACACTCAAGTTTCAGAAACAGCTGACACAGATGTAGCTTTAATCAATAAAGACCATGATGACAGGGTAGAAGACACTCTAATGTTTAAAGCTATGGTAACTAAACATGTGTTACCATCATCATCATTGCATGAAGGCAGCAGTGCAACAGAAGCTACTGTACAAAGTTCAGATATAGCTGACACAGATGTAGTTTAATCAATAAAGGCCATGATGACAGCGTAGAAGACACTCAAGTGTTTAAAGCTATGTTACTAAACATGTGTTACCATCATCGTCATCGCATGAACGCAGCAGTGCAACAGAAGCTACTGTACAAAGTTCAGAAATAGCTGACAGATGTAGCTTTAATCGATAAAGGCCATGATGACAGGGTAGACGACACTCAAGTGTTTAAAGCTATGGTAACCAAACGTGTTACCATCATGATCATCATCATCGCATGAAGGCAGCAGTGCAACAGAAGCTACTGTGCAATGTTCAGAAATAGCTGACACAGATGTAGCTCTAATCGATAAAGACCATGATGACAGGGTAGAAGACACTCAAGTGTTTAAAGCTGTGGTAACAAAACATGTGTTACCACCATCATCATCATCGCATGAAGGCAGCAGTGCAACAGAAGCTACTGTACAAAGTTCAGAAATATCTGACAGATATAGCTTTAATCGATAAAGACCATGATGACAGGGTAGAAGACACTCAAGTGTTTAAAGCTATGGTAACTAAACATGTGTTACCATCATCATCATCATCGCATGAAGGCAGCAGTGCAACAGAAGCTACTGTACAAAGTTCAGAAATAGCTGACACAGATGTAGCTTTAATCGATAAAGACCATGATGACAGGGTAGAAGACACTCAAGTGTTTAAAGCTATGGTAAAAACAATATACAAAAATACAGCGCTGATTGCCTAAAGTATTTATCCTGGTCAATCCCACATCCACTTTCCCTAAAGTGGAAGTAAATACATAAAGGAAATTATAGAAAGGTCTGTGTCTGGTATTTACCTGCGTCTGTAGCAGGTCTGTCCTCCCAGCACAGCTGTAATCTTGTGAAAGGCTCAGAAGCCCGATAATCACCGTTGTTGTGTGCTTGTATGTATCCGCTTTTTTAAAAAGAAAAGTCCCGCACTTAGCGTGTATCACGCGCGGTTCAGCTAGGTACGTAGTTATGAAATAAAGCAGAAAAAGTTTGTTCTTTTGACAGGATAATCAGCTGTTTTTTCTACGCGTTTCACCCATTCCTCTGGGCTTTTTCAAGATAGACAGCTGATCCTTGAACTCCAGTTTAAAAATCTGTTCCTTTGCTATCATTGGCTGAATATTTAATTGTCTTCTCCTTAAGGTGGATTTTCTTTTCAGGTGAAATCCCATTATTCTCTATGCCTTTGTGTGTAAAGGAATGGTTCCCAGGAAATTTTCACTATAAGGTGGTATATGGTTTGATATTAAAGGTGGCAAATGGTGGTAGTAGTTACAATGAATATATCACAATGGTTTCAAATAAATATATTATTAAAATTATTTACCTATTATATTGTTTAAAAGCATTACATTAATTCTATAAATAGAGGAATATTTACTATTAAATTAATTGCATTAAATATGGGTATGTATAAGATTATATATTAAAACCTTAATATAGAGATCGAACTAAAAATTCTTATAATCTATATACTTGTTTGATACTATCTATAATGGATCTATTCGTGTCTATTAAATATATAATTTTCCATAAAGCGAAATAGGTTTATTTAGGTCCCCAAAAAAGGGGACAAATCCATTTCTGAGTTTAATCCTCTTGGATAAAGGGTATCTAATTTGTATATTATCTCTGATTCCTTTCTTAAGAGTTTTTGTTCAAGATTTCCTCCTCTCCAGTTTCCCTTAACTGTGCATATACCCCAGTATTTAAAATGTCTTAAATTATTGTCATGGACCTCCCTAAAATGTTTATATAGGTGTGTGTCGAGATTACCCTTCTCTATATTACATAGGTGCTCTCTTATGCGGTCCCTCAGCATCCTAGTGGTCTCTCCAATGTAAAATAGATCACATGAACACTTTATTAAGTAAACAATACCTTTTTGGGAACATCTGATGATACCATTAATTTTAAAAAATTCTTTTATATTTGGGATGTATATTTGTGTGCTTTTGTTGCTGTATTTGCAGGCCCTACATGTGTTACATGGAAAAAACCCTTTCAATTGATGCCCTGTTAGACTTCGATCAAAATTGGCTCCTCCCTCTTTCTTCAATTCACTGGGAGCCAATATTTGTTTCAAGTTTTTGGCTTTTCTGAATATCATTTTCGGTTTAACTGATAATAAATCGCCTATCAGGGGATCTTTTTTTAAAATGTGCCAATGCTTGTTAATAATTCTTTTTATGGCCATATGGTTCTCACTTTAATCCGTTATAAATGCTATATTAAAGTCATTTTTATTTTCTATAGTGTTATCCTTTTTCTGATCTTTGTATTGTAATAATGTACTTCTGTCTGTCTCATAGGCTTTATTTATAGCTCTTCCTAATTCTTGGTTAGTGTATCCACTATCATTAAATCTCTGTTGAAGTATTTGTACCTGAGTTTTAAAGTCAACTTGTGATGAACATTTTTTTCTGATTCTTAAAAATTGCCCAGTAGGAATGTTCTCCTTCCATCTTTGAAGATGGCAACTTTTTTATGTATGTAGTTATTGCAATCGACACTTTTGAAGTGGGTTTTGGTTGCAAAATTGCCTTTATCTACAAAAATTTCCAAATCTAAAAATGATATATTTTTTTCTTGCTATATTCGTATGTGAAATGCAATCCCCTATCATTTCTGTTCATATTGTCAAAGAATAATTTTAAATTATCTTCTGTTCCTCTCCAAATTATTAGAATATCGTCAATGTATCTTTTGAAGAGCACGAGGTCCGCACCAAGTCCAAACTCTCTGAGAAAATTATCTTCCCAGTCCCCCATGAAAATATTCGCATAACTTGGTGCGAACCTCGTGCCCATTGCTGTACCCTCTAGCTGCAAATAGTATTTATTAAACTCGAAATAATTATTCTCAAGAATAAATTGGATGCTTTTTAAGATAAATTGTCTTTTTTCATTATCTATTTGTTTGTCTTTTTGAAGAGTATTTTCTATTGCTTTGACCCTTCATATGATCTATTACGGTATATAGCGACGTGACGTCACTAGTTGCTATAATGAAATCTTCTTCCCATTTTAAGTTGTTAATTAGCTGTAATACTTGTGTTGAGTCCCTTAGGTATGTATTTAGTTTTTGTACATATTTTTGAAGAAATATGTCAACATATCTTGACAAATTACAAGTGACAGAGCCTATCCCAGATATGATGGGTCGCCCTGGGGGATTAGTAATGCTCTTGTGGCCTTTGGGAAGAAAATAAAAAATAGAGATTCTTGGAAACTTTTGATATATAAAATCATATTCTTTCTCATTTAAAATGTTTTTTTCTTTCCCTTCTTCAAGGATGTTAAGTAAGTTTTTATTCATTCTATTTGTTGGATTCAAGTCTAATACTTTATATGTTTTCTGATCACTAAGAATCCTATTGGCTTCATTTATATAGTCTATTCGGTTCATAATGACGACCCCCTTTGTCGGCTGGCTTTACGATTACTTGTTTGTTTTTCTGCATTGTTTCTATAATCTCTCTATCTCTTTTTGTTAAATTAAAATTGATTCTGTGTTTCTTTAAATCATAATCTCTTAAATCTTTAAAGGGACAGTTCACCCAAAAAATGTCTCCCCTTTAAATTGTTCCCAATGATTCATTTTACCTGCTGGAGTGTTTTAAATTGTTTACAAGTAGCTCCTTTACCCCTATTTTGGCATTTGAAATAGCTGATTTAGCCTGTGGTATCCCAACCTATACTGAAAGTTCTATACTGGAGTATATTCTATTGAATAGCCTAAGTAAACACAGCCAGCTGAAGAGATTACACTCTCAGTGGGGGGCATGATAGTTAAGTAATAAAAAGATCATGTTCCATTGTTCTCTCTAAGTATTGTGCTTTGGTTTTCTAGACAAATATAAGATAAGGAAGCAAGTCTGTGTACATAAAAGTGATAACATAATGAGATCTGATATTACCTGAAGCTCAACCCATTGTAATAGGCTGTGGTTTAAAAGCACAAAACCAGCTACGTCATATACACAAATAAACAGAAAAATTTAATTTCTCATAAATTTTATTCTCTGCAGCTGGTATAACAAGTCATTGATAATACATTCATATAAAAACAATTTTACAGTGTACTGTCCCTTTAAGTACCATGTTCTCGAAAGTTTCTAAGTTTGAACCTTTCGCATTTAGAGGATAAAATTTTGACTTAGGTCTTAAATTTGTGTGTGTATTTTTATCTGATTCTTGCTCTGCTTTTGGAAATTTTGGAAATTGTATCTGTTTCTCAACAGGATTTGTGATAAAATATCGTTTCAGTGTGAGCTTCCTAATAAATTGTTTAATGTGAATGTGTGTGTCAAATTTATTCAGAGTTTTAGTAGGGGCAAAGGACATAGCCAATGATAATACTTGTTTCTCGTGTTCTTCCAATTTTACACTGCTTAAATTAAAAATACCATTATGTTCTGTTTTTATCTTACTCTTTTTGCCTCTCCTTCTGTTTTTTCCTCCTCTGTGTCCTCTAGCTGTCTTTTTTTTAGATTTAGAGGAGTATACAACCTTTCTCTTTTTTCTAAAGTTATCAGATTTTGAGAGCTGCCCTCTTTCAGAGGGCTTAATTCTAAAAAATGTTTTTCATTTGGGTTGAATGAATGATTTGTATCATCTTGTCTTTCTTCAAAATGAGAAAATCTATTACTTGTTTCTAATTTCCAACTATCTGCTCTGTCGATGTGCTTGATTAGGGTGTGTTCTATCCCTTGATTGTGAGTTTGTATATGGAGTTTTTTAATAATTACTTGGATATGTGTTAAAACTTCTATTATTATTATAATGTCTATTGTTATTAAACCCATGTCTATTTCCATTGTAATGTCTCTCTGAATTATATTGATCCATTCTATAATGATGTGAATTATAATAATTACGTGGATTTGAATAATGATAGGACCTAAAGTTTTGTTGCATTGTGGGATCAAAATGATCATACCCATTATGTTGTATGCGATTATTATTGTATGGTTGTGAATGAAAATTCTCCCCTCTATACTGACCTGCTCTATGGGTTATGATTTCTATTTTCATATTCTCTATGTTGTTGTTCTCTGTATTGTTCTTGTTGTTTGTGCTCTCTTTCTTTATCCTTTTTATTATATTGTACAGTTTTCCAATCATATTAACCTCGTCAATTGTGATTTTATCCTCATTATCCCTATCTCTTTGTAACTTCCTCCATTTTGTGTCTAACAGTTCGTGTTTCAGTTCTGTTAGTTTCTGTACTATGGAATTTTGTCTTTCTTTAAAACCCGGGTAATCTTTCTTGGTTTCTAATTTTGATTTTAATTCGTTTATCTGAATATTTATTTCACCTAATGTTTCTTTCCGTGATTTTTTGATAATCTCTATTAAATTTTTTTAAGCTTCTTTTAATACTGTTTCCCATTCTTTTTGATGTGTGGTGGCTAAAGTGAAAGTGCACATTTTTTAAAATTTTAGTCCTCTAGGTATTAGCTCTAAATTCGTGTATTTATCTAAAAAGGTTAACTCCATTTGTTGTTTAAGTTCTTTCGTCATAAGTTTATCTAATTCATTTATTAGTTGATTAAAATTTAAATTGTGAGTGTAAGTCCTTTCTTCCATAGTGGTGGTGTTACTTTATTCTAATAAGAGATTATCTCTAAATTTAAATAATTCTGAATCCATTATAGTGAATATAAAAAAGTGGTGAGAAAAAATAATAATAGTCAAAAGTAAAAATACCTAAACTTGTTATAGTGTAAAGGTGAAAAAATAAACATAAATATAAATGTGTGGCCAGCTGCTATATTATAAGGGAACAATTTAAAAACAATATACAAAAATACAGCGCTGATTGCCTAAAGTATTTATCCTGGCCAATCCCACATCCACTTTCCCTAAAGTGGAAGTAAATACATAAAGGAAATTATAGAAAGGATGAGATGGCGCTAAAGAAGCTGGATAAAGCACCACACCTATTTATAAAGTGTAAATATATATAAAAAATCTTAATTATAAACAAATGTATAGAAACACTGGGTTAATATTAAATACATAAAATCAAATGAATTATATTGGTTTTAAAGAAAGACAAAATTCCATAGTACACAAACTAACAGAACTGAAACACAAACTGTTAGACACAAAATGGAGGAAGTTACAAAGAGATAGGGATAATGAGGATAAAATCACAATTGACGAGGTTAATATGATTGGAAAACTGTACAATATAATAAAAAGGATAAAGAAAGAGAGCACAAACAACAAGAACAATACAGACAACAACAACATAGAGAATATGAAAATAGAAATTTTATTACAAGAACAGAGACTCCTATTTTGCATAACCTTTCTTTTTACTTCTCAGGCAGCATTTAAAAGTAAAATATTTGAATATTAACAGAAAAAATATGATAACAGAGAGGACATATAAGAGACCAATGAGAACAGTCCTTTAGTGGTCAGGGATAGTAAGGACCAATCATATGCGTCATAGTATCCATATAGTGAGTGACCAGAAAGCAGCAAAACCTCCTCTTTTCTCTTTGCTGCTCAGGAGTTAAGTACAAACGTATTTATAAACAAATAATTTTTACCTTATATATATTTATTGTTTGGTCTATTTATCATTTTATTTATTCTATTATTATTATTCATTCTACTGTTTATTTTGTTATCTTTTGTTTGTTTTATTTATTGTTTATTATGTTTTATTTCCGTTTTTTGTTTTTATCCCCTTAGTTAATCCTTAACATAGTTCCGTTTTGCTTTCCCCTTCTATCCGTTTTTGCCTAATAAATTGCATTCCTACCCAGTTGTGTTTGCTTAATTTATCTAGTTCACAGTGATATCCTTTGTTTGTTTTTCCCCTGGAGCATCTGAGCTCCGTTCAGTTCTGTCCTCCATCTTGTCTCTGCTGGTCCGTTTTGGCCACGCCTCCATTTTACACCTCACTAAGCAGTCAGTTTCACTTCCCGCCCTCACTAGATACTTATTCTGCTGTGCCTGTCAGACAAGTTCGCTTTGACTGCTCTTTACTTTGCAACACATTTATTGAAACAAAGTTATTGTTATTATAATATATATTAACTTACTCTAACTTATTGTGGCAAACCTCGCCACTTATGAACTATGCAGGAATTGTTATTTAGGCTAATGGTTAAAATGTATGTTAAACTGTATGTTACTGTTTAAACTCCCTGCTGTTTCAGTTGGGAAACCCCTTGTAGAGGAGACTGTTTTTTATAAAGTGTTTGTTATTTTTGTTCTGTTGAAGAAATAGTTGTTGTTGACTCCCAAGCTATGTGTCGTCTAGTTCTTGGTGGAAAGGGGTTATTATTACAATTACCAAGGGCTCTATTTATCATCATAATTCTCCTACTTTTGCGCCTATAATTACTCTGTCGGATTTATTCTCCTATTTATCAACATATTTTACGCCCAAAATAAGCTGTAATACGACCTAAAAATGCGACCAGTTTTTCGCTCTCGCCAAGGCGCACAGGTGCGCCAAATACAGCCAAAAAACAATGGATTTCAGTCGTATTTTTAGAAATACTCCCAACAAATCGCCGAAAATCATATTTATCATTATTTTGCGCCAAAGGAGAACCTATAATTCTCCTATAAATCCGACCGTGAAAATACTCCATAACCAAGTAGGAGAACTTTGAATGTACTACCATATTTTATTCATAGAAGATGGAGTTTTTTTTTTATTTTGGCCGCTATTTCTCTTGCTCAGTCCCATGAAAATCGTCAAAATGATGGAAATATGTTCCGGAGACGGCAAAGAGTTCCTCGATTGTTTTTGCCCCGTTGTGGACTTGAGGCATTATCCGATCGTGAAATTAAGCGCAAATTCAGGATAAACCGAGAAAGCATTTTGAATCTATATTCTCTGATTAAAAATGACATTGATCCCCGAACCAGAAGAACAAGGGCAATACCTGGACTTTTGAAATTACTCGCAGTTTTACATTTTTTGGCAACCGGATCTTTTCAGGCTGTATCCAGTGATGTTGTGGGCATGAGTCAGCCTTCATTTTGCCGCCATTTAACAATTGTTTTAAAAGCAATTCTAAAACATCTTTCTAAATTTATTTATGTTCCTAGGAATGTGCATGAATGGCATACAGTTAAGTCAAACTTTTACCAAGTAGCCGGTATGCCCAATGTTCTTGGTGCTATAGATTGCACCCATATTGCTCTTAGACCACCATCCCTAAGGGAGGAGCAATATAGGAACAGGAAAAGCTTTCATTCCCTAAACATACAGGCTGTGTGTGATGCAAACCTTAGAATTTGGGCTGTTCGATCTGGTTTTCCTGGATCATGTCATGATTTCCACATCCTAAAACAATCTGCACTATTTTCTGCTTTTGAACAGGGCAACATGCCACACGGTTGGCTATTAGGTAAATATGAACTTATTTCCATATAATGTAATTAAAATGCAATCAGTTCTCTGTATTTTTTTAAAGTTTTTTTCTGATTAGCATTTTATACATGTCATAAATATATATATGAATTATGATTAATTGTAATGTTTAAATTATTTATAATCTCTAATCAATTTTTCATTTTAAAAAATAGGTGATAGTGGTTATCCGTGCCGAACTTGGCTGTTGACACCTGTCCCAATGCCACATACCAGAGGAGAAATTAAATTTAATGAATCCCACCGTAGCACAAGAAGTGCTATCGAAAGAACTTTTGGGGTTTTAAAAATGCGTTTCAGAGTTTTGGATAGGTCTGGAGGAGCACTTCAATATTCGCCTGAAAAATCAAATGATATAATTCTAGTTGCATGCATGTTGCACAACATTGCAATTTCCCAAGGCAATTTAGAGGAGGAGTGTCCCAATGATCCCACAGATGACACTTATATCCCTCAAGAAATTATAGGCAGACACACTACAAGGGCAGGTGTACAAAATCGATTGGAAATTATTGAAAGATATTTTTCATGTAAGTATTATTGCAAACTATTTAGCATTGTGTATAATTTTATTAAATTTTCTGTATTTGAATTACTAATATTTCTTTTTTTTTTTTTTTTCAGAATACATGTCATCACCCTGAGTTTGAATTCTTTTATAAGAAATGTACACAAGTCTTTGATATTGAAGTTAACTCCACCCATTTGAAAAAATAAAACTTTTGCTTATTTATCAAAAATCGTTTCTTTTATTAAGGGATAAATATCTTTAATGAAAATATAACCAAAACAAACTATATATAAATATTAATAATACAAACTTAAAAACAAACAAGGCGAAAATAAATGTAAATCACAACAAAATATAAAAACCAGAAAATATATACACTTAATTTTTTGGATTCTGTGTATCAATTCTGAGATCTCAGATTCATAATTTCTAAAAAAAAATTATAATATTCACTTTTTATTTCTGAATCACGTTTCAGAATATTGTTCCTTTGTTTCTGTAATTCAATGAGTTCCTTAAAAAAAGCACTTTGTTCCTGTCTAAATGAGGATGCTATATTTGTCAGTGCCTGTATGTCATTTGTTCGCTCTGTGATTGGAGGTTGTCTGACTTCTTCTGCCGTTTCATCAATGTCCGATTCGTTGACCATTGGACTTGCAGCAGGTGTATTTAAATCAGGTGGTGTTGGTCCCTCCTGTGTGTGACCATGTATTTGTGTCTCATCATCGTCTTGATTGATGGTGTCCTCGACTAGTGGTTGCAGTGTCAATTCGACCTGTTCTTCTTCAAAAACAAAAATGAAATAAAAAAAAAAAATTAAATAAACTAAAAACAACCATATCTAACCTTTAAAATTTAACATTTCCATACATACCATCATATAATGCAATTGAACTATCTTGCATAGTTTGAAGCAATGCTCTAACACCTGTTGAGAAATAAAAGGGTTTAACAAACTATATTTTCAATTTTTGAGATTTTAATGTACACATGCGTTCATTTAAAAATATTTTAAACATCGAAGAATTGAAATACCCATACAAACATTGTTTGCTAGATTACAAATTAAATTCCGTTGCAAGGTTCATTATATTTATATAATTATGTTAAGAATATCTATTTTGCCTGGTTATTTATTTGTGCTTAATATTGATTTTCATTATGCCCGTTCAAAAGGGCAATTTTATGGTATTACAGTAGTCACACCCATAGCTCTATACATCACCCACCCCTCTAACCCTAAGTTTTGCGATCTCGATCTCCAAACAATGCAAAGTCTATTTTTTCTCTATATCTACCATTTTCTTTTTCTCTCCCTCACCCACACCTCTCTTTTGAGATCTCTATCTCTCTCACCTTCTATCTCTATCCCCTCCTTTCTATCTCTCTTCCCTCCTGTGTTATCCATCTTTCTATCTCAACAGCACTTGAAAAGCCTCTGACAAACTAACGATATGATATACACATATAATTTATTTTTTATATTGCTTACATGCGCTTTCTTCTCGATCTCTATTTGTTTGGGAAGTTGAAGCTTGAGGTTCCTGAGACGTGGTTTCATGGACAAAAGGTTGGTCCTCCTGTGCATTTACCTCCTCTTCCCCACAGACATCCTCATGTTGTTCTTAAATATAAATAAAAATGTATCAATTCACAATATACCTACAAATGTAAGAACACCCCCCAACCAAAAAAAAAAAAATATAATAAAAAAATATTTTTACCTCTAAAGTCCATTGTGTCTCCAGGAACATCCAGGCCGACCACAACTGCATCCCCCATCCTGGCATAGAGAATTTGTTCGAAATCAGTCAATTCCGCCCTGTATCCTGGTCCTCCACCTGTTGCTTTAGCCGATTGTTTTGCTTGGCATACCTTTTTTTTTATGTTCTTTCTAATGTCGTTAACCCTCTTACGACATGCCCTTACATCCTTCGGAAAGCTACCTTCAGAAGACACAGATGCGCTGATTTGGGTCCATATTGCCCGCTTTCTCTGTGGGTTAACAGTTCTTGCCTGGTAGCCGATTATCTCCTCATAATGTTCCACCACTTGTTCCACCAAAATACAATTTTGACGATGGGTGAACATCACACTTCTCCCACTTTTTGTCTTTCCTGCTTGCAATGATGCCATCTTAAAAATGAGTAGTTAAAGTGCGCAAAATGGTATCCACAATTTAACTAAACTTAAATTAAAGTTACAAGCTAATTTAAAGAATTTGTGCATAAAGGTTGCGAGAAAAGGGCGTGAACCTTATTTTTCTGGAAAGATCCCTATGTCGCATTACTATTTATAAATAAAAAAATAAAAAAAATGAATAACGGTCATGTGTTTGGTTATGTGTAAATATTGTAATTTGAATAATATTTATATAAATTCTTATTACATGTTAGTTTTGTCTGTTAAAGTAACAATTGTTATATTTGATGGATACTAGCATAAAAAAATACATTTGTTGCAATACGGTAAAAAGTTAAGGTTTGCTTAGAAACTATTCGAGACAATTGATACAATAAAGATTATAAAGCTTAGGATGTAACTAACAGTTCATAAAAGTTTATAATACATATTGAAACATAGATTGAAACTTATACAAATACCAATCTATATCAATATTGATTGAAAATATTGGATTATTTTATTACTTGTAATTGCGCATTTTTATATAGAAATTAGTTCTGTTACTTGGCTACACCCTAGAAATAGAAATCAGCACAGCAAGATGGCAAGATCTAGGAAATTCTCTATAGGTGAACTATTGATAATATCATATACAATGGAAAAATATTTTCCAAAAAAAAGAAGGGGAATTTACACCTTGGACCAGGATAGGAGAAATAATATTCTCTGTGAGATGGTAAGAAGAGTGAGGCGTATATCTGGACAGAGGAGGACGAGAAAGCAATGCCTAAAACGCTACAATGATTTGTACAGGAGACAATCGAAATTGAGGACACTTATCCGGTGTTACCTGCGCAAATGTAAGACTTTGACATAATTCAGATTTAAATTTTACAATGTATGTTACTCAGAAATGTATGTATAACATTTATATTTTTATCATTTTCATAACATGTGCATTGGAAAACACATTTATTTTAGAAAACTATCAAATTTAATTGTGTTATATAATTTTATTGTATCTCTAGAAATCACTTAGAGAAAAGAAATTCTAGATATGCTCAGAGTCTGGTGATTTATGGCTGTACATTTGTCTATTGTGATTGGCTAACACATTTTAATAGAATTTTACTTTCGCAGTTATCTTGAGTGTTTCTAAAGTTAATTAACTTACATTGTTTGGGTTCTCTACTTTACAAGTTTAAAAAGAGATAGTGATGTAATTGTTTGGATTCAACAGTAGACACTGTCTCCCTTGAAGAATGACACGGTTTTTATAATATGTCTGATTCTTTCTTTTATCTATTTATACTGAATTATAAGCCAACTTTGTTTTGATGTTTGTAAAAGAAAAGAATGTGTGAAAGTAAGTTGTGCACCTCCTAGTATTAAGGCGATTAGATAAAATAAAATAAAATTTTAGAAAGATTATCTAATCTATTTCTAACATTGGAAATATGGTCTTTTTCAGAAAGATATGTACAAATTAATAATTTTGCTTTTCTATTAAATTGTAGATAAAATATGATTTAACATTATATAATCTGAAAAGTGCAACTAATTTTTTTTACATTTTTAAATAGTTAAAAACCGTAGAGCACCGAGATATCTCTGTCCAATTGATGACAATTCCTCAAGTTCTGGGGGAGAATCTGACCCCTTGCCAAGGGTGTTTATGGACAGGGAGGGAAATGATATTCCAGGTATTTATAAATTGTAATAATTTATATATATATATAGATCCATACAATGTTGGCAATAAAATGAACATTTTTTTGTGTTTAAGCAATAAGAAGGCAACAACGTAGGCCAAGGCCTATTATTGAAAATGAGTCAAATGAGGAAGAAGAACTTCAGAATCCGAATTTGGAAGGTTAACTTAATTTTATTACTTTTTATTGCATTTATAAAAAAAAAAAATTTAATTTGAAATGTAAACCTTTGTTTTGTTATACATAGATTATGCAGAAATTCAGGTTGAGAATTACCGTCAAGATGGAGAGGGAAATAATGAGGAGAGAGAAGAAGTGGTACAAGATTGTGAAATAGAACAAGTGCTTGTGCAGGGAGATGATTTAGAAGATAGTAAGTAATAATATATTAGAAAAATTCTATTAATAACAGAATATTGTTCTACCGAATATTATTATTATATATATATATAGATATAGATAGATAGATATAGAGTGAGAGAGAAATAAAAAAAAAAGGATAATGAATTATTTTTAATATATACAAGTGGAGTGAAATCTAAAATTTCATTTTATACAGTGATTCAAGAAGAAGAGGTGGACAGAGAGGTGCATGAGGAAAATAGTTCAAATGATTCCTCTGATACCATTAATTATGACTGGGGTGAGTATATCAGACATGTGTTTATATATGGATTTAAAAATACATAAGAATAACCTTATTCTTTATTTTATACAGTACCTGAAGAGCAAAACATATTGATTAACAAGAAACAGTTATTGGAGATATTAAAGAAAGCTGAAAAAGGACTTAAAGAAAACTATTCAAGTTTGCATGAGATGCGCCTTAAAATAGAAAAAATGTAACAATACAATTTGATTTTTCATAATGTGACCAATTTTTTTTTTTATTTTTGTGATAAAAAATAAATATTTATGTTTACACGTGTATTGGTGTCCAGATCA
Organism: Bombina bombina; assembly: GCF_027579735.1. Taxonomy (NCBI): domain Eukaryota; kingdom Metazoa; phylum Chordata; class Amphibia; order Anura; family Bombinatoridae; genus Bombina; species Bombina bombina. Next base: position 641,752,824 of record NC_069505.1, on the reverse strand, counting down.
ATTATTAGAAACTTAACACTGAAATCAATATAACAATGTATGACATTGAATAAGGGACAGTCTACAATCTATTTTTTTATTGTTTGCAAAAGATTGATATTCACTTTATTTGTGAGTTTAATGTTTATAAAAATTAGCATTAACAACTCAGTTATATTAATACACTTATTTTTTTAATCAGTGGTTACCTTGGACTTCTTCCAGCTTACTAGTGACATGACTATCAATGATTATTATCTTCTTCTCTTGCATTAGCATTGTGTAGTAACCCCAATGCCTGAACAGAGTGTTATCTTTTATATGGCCAACGTGTAATTTCAAACTCTTTTGAAAAGATATTTCAAAAGCCTGTGATAAGAGGCAGCCATGAAATTAGCATATGAACTATGTTTAGTTTAAAATAAGATTATTTACAAAAAAGAATTTTCAAAAGAAAAGAAATGTAAAATTGTATTCAGATTAATAAAGGTACAATGGCAATAGTTTACTGTCCCTAGAAACACTTTTGAAATAGTCATGTGGGTCATGCCAAGGGGGCTTGCATCATGTCAGCTATGAACTAAAAAAATATACATTCATATATATATATATTTTAAAAATCAATATTTTACAAACACAATATTGGATATTTTGCAATGCAAATAAATATTGAGGAAGTAAAATTGATGTAATGCAAGGCAGATTATATTAAAATGGATTTAAAATTTATAAAAACAAATATAATAATCAAATGGATTAAAAAATTTAAAAAAGTATTATATTAGTTATTAAAAAACAAAAGGATAAAAATAAAATTAAAAAAAATGATATTAACATTTTTGGCTCGAAATAATCGACATTGAAAGCTGTTTTAATGATAAATAAGGCGCATTTTAAAAAATTGTGGCGAGATTTATCAATAATCCGCCGCATCTCGACAATGGAAATCAGCGATAAAATACTACTGGTTTAATGATAAATATTGGCGCACATGTGCGCCTTTGCAAGGGCGAGATGCGGCGAGTTCATAGGAGAATTGAAAGTCGTAATTCTAAAATAAATGATAAATAGAGCCCCAAGAGTAGTTACTTGCTTGTCTCTGCCTACCCAAAAAATATTACAGATCCTACTGCCTCTCTGCTACAATTACCAAGAGTAGTTACTTGCTTGTCTCTGCTTACCCAAAAGATATTACAGATCCTACTGCCTCTCTGCTACAATTACCAAGAGTAGTTACTTGCTTGTCTCTGCATACCCAAAAGATATTACAGATCCTACTGCCTCTCTGCTACAATTACCAAGAGTAGTTACTTGCTTGTCTCTGCCTACCCAAAAAATATTACAGATCCTACTGCCTCTCTGCTACAATTACCAAGAGTAGTTACTTGCTTGTCTCTGCTTACCCAAATAATATTACAGATCCTACTGCCTCTCTGCTACAATTACCAAGAGTAGTTACTTGCTTGTCTCTGCCTACCCAAAATATATTACAGATCCTACTGCCTCTCTGCTACAATTACCAAGAGTAGTTATTTGCTTGTCTCTGCCTACCCAAAAGATATTACAGATCCTACTGCCTCTCTGCTACAGATACCAAGAGTAGTTACTTGCTTGTCTCTGCCTACCCAAAAGATATTACAGATCCTACTGCCTCTCTGCTACAGATACCAAGAGTAGTTACTTGCTTGTCTCTGCCTACCCAAAAGATATTACAGATCCTACTGCCTCTCTGCTACAATTACCAAGAGTAGTTACTTGCTTGTCTCTGCCTACCCAAAAGATATTACAGATCCTACTGCCTCTCTGCTACAATTACCAAGAGTAGTTATTTGCTTGTCTCTGCCTACCCAAAAGATATTACAGATCCTACTACCTCTCTGCTACAATTACCAAGAGTAGTTACTTGCTTGTCTCTGCATACCCAAAAGATATTACAGATCCTACTGCCTCTCTGCTACAATTACCAAGAGTAGTTATTTGCTTGTCTCTGCCTACCCAAAAGATATTACAGATCCTACTGCCTCTCTGCTACAGATACCAAGAGTAGTTACTTGTTTGTCTCTGCTTAACAAAAAGATATTACAGATCCTACTGCCTCTCTGCTACAATTACCAAGAGTAGTTACTTGTTTGTCTCTGCCTACCCAAAAGATATTACAGATCCTACTGCCTCTCTGCTACAATTACCAAGAGTAGTTACTTGCTTGTCTCTGCATACCCAAAAGATATTACAGATCCTACTGCCTCTCTGCTACAATTACCAAGATTAGTTACTTGTTTGTCTCTGCTTAACAAAAAGATATTACAGATCCTACTGCCTCTCTGCTACAGATACCAAGAGTAGTTACTTGCTTGTCTCTGCCTACACAAAAGATATTACAGATCCTACTGCCTCTCTGCTACAATTACCAAGGGTAGTTACTTGCTTGTCTCTGCCTACCCAAAAGATATTACAGATCCTACTGACTCTCTGCTACAATTATATTGTTTAGCTTATTTAAAATCTGCCTAACATTTATTATATCAGCAATCGTTTTGCATTGTTTGGCACCAAGTTTTTCAGATTATATTCACAAATTATATATAATCTTTGCTTGAAAAAACTCTTTGTTTTTGGTTAACTTTTTCCTCATAAGTATATTTAGATTAATTATTTAAATAATTTTTGTATTTTTATTACATTTTAAGAGTTGTTTTACTTCACATATATATATTTTAAAATGTCTGAAGATCCTAAACAAATGTCAGAAAAGTTTGTGCAAAATCTCATTAACAATTCTTTTGAACCTTTAAAGCAACAGATGGACCAGCTCTGTTATCAGTAACTTTAATGAATTACAAGGTCATATTTATAAAAAGGCTTCAAGCAAGTTAAAACACACAAACTCTGAGGGAAAACTTTCATGAGAAAGGAAAGGTAATAAAGATATGTCACGTCAGCTGTGCTCTGACATTTCCATACCTGCTCATAAATGCAGAAGTGAAAATACATCTGGCTCTGATGCGGAATCGGATATAATTATACCGAAAAGAAATAAAATCTCCCGCAAAAGGAAATTTAAAATTGACTCTGATTCCTCAGACAATAATAATGATGATGATAATTTTAAAATGGATGTTAATAATATGGACTCTGATAATGATTCATTTGAATCATACAAATCTAATACCACTCTATTAAATGCATTTTCTTTTTCCTCTTATGAGTCCCCCAAACCCAAGAAAAGGAAAAAAGTTTTAAAAAATAAAAAACCTTTTCTGGTTGATAATATGGGTCTTCCATATACAGATCCTATTGACCTACATCATCCCAGATCCTCACAATGGAGACCTTCAAAAAGGGTTTCTAAGTTTATTGATTTTTACATCAGAAGACCCTTATCCAAAAAGACTAAAAATACCCTAAAAGCTGAGTGTCCTAGGCCCGAATTACCCAATAACACTCACTTGACCCCAGAGATTGACCAAAATCTTTTAAAATTTATTGGGACAAAGAAGTCCAATCTTAGATCTGGTCCAGACAGGTTCCTCAAATCCTGCCAGGATAAACTTTTAGACACCCTAGGACCTGTAACTAAGTTATTTGAACTATCTGAAAATGCCATTTCAGAAAATTATTTATTAGATCCTATCACGGTAAGAGAGTGGTTACAAAGAACAGTCTATTTTTTAGGAGATGCTAATACCTCCTTAGCCTCCCAACGTAGAAGATTAGTTTTACGTTGTATAGACCCCAAAATAACAGATTTTGCCTCTACAGAAATGGGCCCTGAGGCAGATGGCCTATTGTTTGGTGACTCTGGTCTCAAACAACTCAGTAATTATGTTAATACTTTTAATTCTTTGAACAAAATTAAAAATAATACAAGAATTTTTTTTTACCAAAATCAACCTCAAAGAGTTTTTTCAAGGGCTGGAAAAGGCAGAGACCGCTTTTCCAGCCACTATTCAGCCTTATCAAGGTCTCATTTCCACAACTCAGCTACACCCTCTACCTCCTACCAAAACTTTTTTCCCTCACGCTCAAGACAGAAGTTTCAGATCCAGGATCAACAGAAGACCCTTCCAAGGTAAGTTCAACCACCTTTTCTTCCATTCCTTTTTTCCAACAAAAAATAGGAGGCAGGTTAGCCTTTTTCCTTTCAGAATGGCAAAAAATATCCTCAGACCCATGGGTTTTACAGACGGTTACAGGTCTTCATTTAGAATTCTTAGAAATTCCCTTCCAAATTTCTTTACCCAATCCAATAAAGTTTTGTCAGAAAGATCAATTACTTCTAGACAAAGAAATCTCAGACCTAATATCAAAAAATGCAGTAGAACCTGCTCACAATACAACAAATTCATTCATATGCAACATGTTTCTAGTACAAAAGAAAGAAGGCAGTTTCCGTCCTGTTATAAATTTAAGAGATCTAAATTATTTTCTGGTTTACAATCACTTCAAAATGGAAGGGATTCATCTCCTCAGAGACTGTCTTTACAACAACGACTGGTTGGTAAGATTAGATCTGAAAGATGCTTACCTTACAATTCCAATTCATCTAAATTTCAAAAATTATCTCAGATTCCTTTGGAAAGACACTTTATGGCAATTTACATGTCTTCCTTTTGGCCTTTCCTCTGCCCCTTGGGCTTTCACAAAGATTTTAAAACCTGTAATAGCCTGGCTTCAGAAGAGAGGAATTCGTCTAATCATTTACTTGGACGATATTCTGCTTATCCACCAGTCTCCCTCTATTTTACGAGAACATCTTTCTCTAACTATCCCTCTACTTCAGAATTTAGGTTTCATTATCAATTTCGAGAAATCAGCCTTAATTCCATCTCAGAATCTAATTTTCTTAGGCATCAACGTAGATACCATCTCAGCCTCTTTTAGTCTTCCTTTAGACAAAATAAAAAGGATAAAGAAAGAGATTTCTTATGCATTGAACAAGAAATACTTTCCACTTCATCTTTTGGCCAGAATTATTGGTCTCCTTTCTTCTTCTATCCAGGCAATCTTTCCGGCTCCTCTATACTACAGAGGTTAAAAAACATTTACCTCAGGAAAGGTTATTCTTATCAACATACAATTCATCTATCAGAAGAAGCTATAGAGGAATTGAACTGGTAGCTTATCAACATAGAAGCTTGGAATGGCAAAGCCATTTTTGGAAGCTCACCAGACATAATTATAGAATCAGACAAGAGCAATTCTGGTTGGGGAGCAAGATGTGGTTCCCAAATTTCAGGAGGAAAATGGTCTGCTATGGAGAAAAATCTTCATATAAATTGTCGGGAACTTTTGGCAGGAGCTTTTGCTGTCAAGAGTTTCATCAAACATTCTCATCCTATTACAGTCCTTCTTCGGATGGACAATATATCGGCTGTGCGATATATCAATCGTTTAGGTGGAACAACTTAAAAAATGTTATCAACTCTAACAAAAGACTTTATTCACTTTTGTCGCTCCCAAAACATATCTATTCAAGCAGAATACCTTCCTGGTCTCAACAATCAAATGGCAGACTGGGGTTCGAGATACCTTATGGATTTCAGCGACTGGATGTTGAAACCTTCTCTCTTTCAACAAATTATGCAGATCAGAGGTCCATTTGTAATAGATCTATTTGCCTCTTGACTGAATCGTCAGATTCTTCCTTTTTTCAGTTGGAAACCAGATCGGGAAGCTCTAGCAATAGATGCTTTTCTACAACAATGGCCTCCTCAAGGAGCTTATGCGTTTCCTCCGTTTTCAATGATCCTCCGGACTCTTCTTTTTGTCAAGAGGCATCAGATTTCCCTTCTGATCATGACTCCTTTGTGGCCGAATCAAGTTTGGTACCCATATCTTCTGGAAATGTCCTTCCTTCCTCCAATTCTTCTTCCCAATATTCCAGATCTTCTTACAGATCCAGGAGGAGAATATCACACTTTAGTGCTTCAAGGCAACCTCCAGCTAGTAGCTTGGATAATTTCAGAGGATCCTGGTCTTGCAACGGACTTTCGGAGCACGCTAAACTCCTCCTTCAAGACTCTTGGGCCCCTGGAACCAAAAAGTGTTATATTTCCGCTTGGATTAAGTGGTCTAGCTGGTGCTGTAACAAACACTTGGATCCCGTTTCAGCTCCTTTAAATGAAATCATCAATTATTTATCCTCTCTTTTTATGGAGGGTCTAGCTTATAGATCCATTAATGTTGCTAGATCAGCCATTTCAGCTAGCCATGAATTTTTTGATAATCTACCCGTTGGCCAAAATCCTGTTATTTGCAGATTATTAAAATCTATTCGTCTTAAAAGACCTCCTACCTCTAAATACTCTTCCTTTTGGGATGTAGATTTAGTAATTTCTCTTTTTCAAACATGGCCAGACAATGATAAACTATCACTAAAACAACTTTCTTTCAAACTTGCAACTCTTTTATGTTTATTATCTTGTAAAAGAGTTTCAGATGTTCGGGCCATTGATTATAATTAAAAAATGTTCTCACCTCAAGGTGTAATTTTTACTCTGACTTGTAGAACTAAAACTCTTTCTTCTACTATTTTTTATACTTATTTCTTTGAACAACCAAAACTATGTATAGCTCTTTGTCTCAAAGAATACGAATCAAGAACTTCTCATCTTAGATCTCCCTCATCTAAGCAACTTTTAATTTCTTTTGTTTCTCCTCACTTACCAGTTTCTTCACCCACTATTAGTAGATGGGTCAAAACTATTATGTCAGAAGCTGGTGTGGATAATGTTTTTTCTTCACATTTCATCCGTGGAGCTTCAGCTTCTAAAGCTTTTTCTAAATCTGTTTCTTTACAGGATATATTGAATGCCGCTGATTGGTCTGATGATAAAACTTTCAGACAATTTTATTTTAAACCAATTAATTCCATTCCTCAACAGTTAGTATTGTAATTTATTTGTTATGTTAGTATTTTCATTATTTTATTATTTTGCTTTAAACTTGCAAAATAGGAGTGTCTGTTCTTGTAATAAAATTCCGATTATCCTATTTTATGACGGAATAATCTAGATTTTATTAAAGAGACAGAGACGAGTATTTTCCCACCTCTGTTTTATGTGTTTCCCTCCCTAGGTATATTTAATCAAGTCCCTTATGTTATTCTAATGACTTTTTATTTGTCTTTCAGTTCCAAATCCTTCCTCTACAGGATTCTAAAAATTCGTCTAGAATTTTGAACTCATCGAATTGTTCTCTTCAATCAAATTTGACTGTATCTTCTAGCAAGTTTTCAGCTAATTCATTCCAGAAGAATGTGACAAGTTTCTGCAATCAACTCTTTGGTCCATCAAAATTTTTGTTTCCTCTATGGATGGTTATTTGTGGACTGTTCCTGTTTCTTTACCTGTCTAATGGTTTATGTTTCCTTCGCTTTAGTGAGAAAAGAGGAGGTTTTGCTGCTTTCTGGTCACTATATGGATACTATGATGCATATGATTGGTCCTTACTATCCCTGACCACTAAAGGACTGTTCTCATTGGTCTCTTATATGTCCTCTCTGTTATCATATTTTTTCTGTTAATATTCAAATGTTTTACTTTTAAATGCTACCTGAGTAGTAAAGTGAAAGGTTATGCAAAATACTCGTCTCTGTCTCTTTAATAAAATCTAGATTATTCCGTCATAAAATAGGATAATCGGAATCATAATACATACGGAGAAAGAACACATAGAGCAGGTCAGTATAGAGGGGAGAATTTTCATTCACAACCATACAATAATAATCGCATGCAACATAATGGGTATGATAATTTTGATCCCACGATGCAACAAAATTTAGGTCCCATCATTATTCAAATCCACGTAATTATTATAATTCACATCATTATAGAATGGATCAATATAATTCAGAGAGACATTACAATGGAAATAGACATGGGTTTAATAACAATAGACATTATAATAATAATAGAAGTTTTAACACATATCCAAGTAATTATTCAAAAAATCCATATACAAACTCACAATCAAGGGATAGAACACACCCTAATCAAGCACATCAACAAAGAGCAGATAGTTGGAAATTAGAAACAAGTAATAGATTTTCTCATTTTGAAGAAAGACAAGATGATACAAATCATTCATTCAACCCAAATGAAAGAGGGCAGCTCTCAAAATCTGATAACTTTAGAAAAAAGAGAAAGGTTGTATACTCCTCTAAATCTAAAAAAAAGACAGCTAGAGGACACAGAGGAGGAAAAAACAGAAGGAGAGGCAAAAAGAGTAAGATAAAAACAGAACATAATGGTATTTTTAATTTAAGCAGTGTAAAATTGGAAGAACACGAGAAACAAGTATTATCATTGGCTATGTCCTTTGCCCCTACTAAAACTCTGAATAAATTTGACACACACATTCACATTAAACAATTTATTAGGAAGCTCACACTGAAACGATATTTTATCAAAAATCCTGTTGAGAAACAGATACAATTTCCAAAATTTCCAAAAGCAGAGCAAGAATCAGATAAAAACACACATACAAATCTAAGACCTAAGTCGAAATTTTATCCTCTAAATGCGAAAGGTTCAAACTTAGAAACTTTTGAGAACATGGTACTTAAAGATTTAAGAGATTATGATTTAAAGAAACACAGAATCAATTTTAATTTAACAAAAAGAGATAGAGAGATTATAGAAACAATGCAGAAAAACAAACAAGTAATCATAAAGCCAGCCGACAAAGGGGGTCGTCATTATGAACCGAATAGACTATATAAGTGAAGCCAATAGGATTCTTAGTGATCAGAAAACATATAAAGTATTAGACTTGAATCCAACAAATAGAATGAATAAAAACTTACTTAACATCCTTGAAGAAGGGAAAGAAAAAAATTTTTAAATGAGAAAGAATATGATTTTATATATCAAAAGTTTCCAAGAATCCCTATTTTTTATTTTCTTCCAAAAGTCCACAAGAGCATTACTAATCCCCCAGGGGGACCCATCATATCTGGGATAGGCTCTGTCACTTGTAATTTGTCAAGATATGTTGACATATTTCTTCAAAAAAATGTACAAAAACTAAATACATACCTAAGGGACTCAACACAAGTATTACAGCTAATTAACAACTTAAAATGGGAAGAAGATTTCATTATAGCAACTAGTGACGTCACGTCGCTATATACCGTAATAGATCATATGAAGGGTCTAAAAGCAATAGAAAATACTCTTCAAAAAGACAAAGAAATAGATAATGAAAAAAGACAATTTATCTTAAAAAGCATCCAATTTATTCTTGAGAATAATTATTTCGAGTTTAATAACAAATACTATTTGCAGCTAGAGGGTACAGCAATGGGCACGAGGTTCGCACCAAGTTATGCGAATATTTTCATGGGGGACTGGGAAGATAATTTTCTCAGAGAGTTTGGACTTCGTGCTCTTCAAAAGATACATTGACGATATTCTAATAATTTGGAGAGGAACAGAAGATAATTTAAAATTATTCTTTGACAATATGAACAGAAATGATAGGGGATTGCATTTCACATACGAATATAGCAGGGAAAAAATATCATTTTTTGATTTGGAAATTTTTGTAGATAAAGGCAATTTTGCAACCAAAACCCACTTCAAAAGTGTTGATTGCAATAACTACATACATAAAAAAGTTGTCATCTTCAACGATGGAAGGAGAACATTCCTACTGGGCAATTTTTAAGAATCAGAAAAAAATGTTCATCACAAGTTGACTTTGAAACTCAGGTACAAATACTTCAACAGAGATTTAATGATAGAGGATACACTAACCAAGAATTAGGAAGAGCTATAAATAAAGCCTATGAGACAGACAGAAGTACATTATTACAATACAAAGATCAGAAAAAGGATAACACTATAGAAAATAAAAATGACTTTAATATAGCATTTATAACGAATTAAAGTGAGAACCATATGGCCATAAAAAGAATTATTAACAAGCATTGGCACATTTTAAAAAAAGATCCCCTGATAGGCGATTTATTATCAGTTAAACTGAAAATGATATTCAGAAAAGCCAAAAACTTGAAACAAATATTGGCTCCCAGTGAATTGAAGAAAGAGAGAGGAGCCAATTTTGATCGAAGTCTAACAGGGCATCAATTGAAAGGGTTTTTCCATGTAACACATGTAGGGCCTGCAAATACAGCAACAAAAGCACACAAATATACATCCCAAATATAAAAGAATTTTTAAAAATTAATGGTACCATCAGATGTTCCCAAAAAGGTATTGTTTACTTAATAAAGTGTTCATGTGATCTATTTTACATTGGAGAGACCACTAGGATGCTGAGGGACCTCATAAGAGAGCACCTATGTAATATAGACAAGGGTAATCTCGACACACACCTATATAAACATTTTAGGGAGGTCCATGACAATAATTTAAGACATTTTAAATACTGGGGTATATGCACAGTTAAGGGAAACTGGAGAGGAGGAAATCTCGAACAAAAACTCCTAAGAAAGGAATCAGAGATAATATACAAATTAGATACCCTTTATCCAAGAGGATTAAACTCAGAAATGAATTTGTACCCTTTTTTGGGGACCTAAATAAACCTATTTCGCTTTATGGAAAATTATATATTTAATAGACACGAATAGATCCATTATAGATAGTATCAAACAAGTATATAGATTATAAGAATTTTTAGTTAGATCTCTATATTAAGGTTTTAATATATAATCTTATACATACCCATATTTAATGCAATTAATTTAATAGTAAATATTCCTCTATTTATAGAATTAATGTAATGCTTTTAAACAATATAATAGGTAAATAATTTTAATAATAGATTTATTTGAAACCATTGTGATATATTCATTGTAACTACTATCACCATTTGCCACCTTTAACATCAAACCATATACCACCTTATAGTGAAAATTTCCTGGGAACCATTCCTTTACACACAAAGGCATAGAGAATAATGGGATTTCACCTAAAAAGAAAATCCACCTTAAGGAGAAGACAATTAAATATTCAGCCAATGATAGCAAAGGAACAGATTTTTAAACTGGAGTTCAAGGATCGGCTGTCTATCTTGAAAAAGCCCAGAGGAACGGGTGAAACGCGTAGAAAAAAACAGCTGATTATCCTGTCAAAAGAACAAACTTTTTCTGCTTTATTTCATAACTAGGTACCTAGCTGAACAGCGTGTGATACACGCTAAGTGCGGGACTTTTCTTTTTAAAAAAAGCGGATACATACAAGCACACAACAACTGTGATTATCGGGCTTCTGAGCCTTTCACAAGATTACAGCTGTGCTGGGAGGACAGACCTGCTACAGACGCAGGTAAATACCAGACACAGACCATCGGGCTTCTGAGTCTTCTATGAGATCACAACTGAGTTGGAAGGACAGGCCTGCAACAGACGCAGGTAACGTCAGATACAGATTGGGACTACGATAGTCACGGACACATGCCAAGAATCTAAAGGTAACAATTTGTTTTTGAGCAGTCAGCAGAGCGAAAATTGTGCTGTAAGACCGGACCTGCTGGATGCAGGTAAGATCAGCTCCTGACTTTTGAATTAGACCGATCAAGCTACATAATAAAGAGTGGAGAAAGTGCCCTATTATTGAAGCTTTGTGAACTTGGTCATTTTTGGCTGCTTTATAATACAAGGATATCCTCAATTATCCTGGGATTGTTTTCAATATTACATATGTCTACTAGTAAAGTATTTGAAGTCTTATCTATGCCTTTTAATTATCATTTTTGAAACAATTTGAGACATTGTTTATCCGGGAATAACCCAATATAAAGTTGAAACGGATTTCCATAACGGACATTAAGGTGGCAATTTGGTTACAATTGGGGAGACGTCCCTACTGTATTTAAGTGGATTTTCAAGATTTTATTTGTATACAATATAATTCATTTGATTTTATGTTTGACAATAAATATTTTTAATATTAACCCAGTGTTTCTATACATTTGTTTATAATTAAGATTTTTTATATATATTTACACTTTATAAATAGGTGTGGTGCTTATCCAGCTTCTTTAGCGCCATCTCATCCTTTCTATAATAAAGCTATGGTAACCAAACATGTGTTACCATCATCGTCATCGCATGAAGGCAGCAGGGCAGCAGAAGGTACTGTACAAAGTTCAGAAACAGCTGACACAGATGTAGCTTTAATCGATAAAGACCATGATGACAGGGTAGAAGACACTCAAGTGTTTAAAGCTATGGTAACCAAACATGTGTTACCATCATCATCATCATCATCATCGCATGAAGGCAGCAGTGCAACAGAAGCTACTGTACAAAGTTCAGAAATAGCTGACACAGATGTAGCTTTAATCGATAAAGACCATGATGACAGGGTAGAAGACACTCAAGTGTTTAAAGCTATGGTAACCAAACATGTGTTACCATCATCATCATCGCATGAAGGCAGCAGTGCAACAGAAGCTACTGTACAAAGTTCAGAAACAGCTGACACAGATGTAGCTTTAATCGATAAAGGCCATGATGACAGAGTAGAAGACACTCAAGTGTTTAAAGCTATGGTAACCAAACATGTGTTACCATCATCATCATCATCGCATGAAGGCAGCAGTGCAACAGAAGCTACTGTACAAAGTTCAGAAACAGCTGACACAAATGTAGCTTTAATCGATAAAGACCATGATGACAGGGTAGAAGACACTCAAGTGTTTAAAGCTATGGTAACCAAACATGTGTTACCATCATCGCATGAAGGCAGCAGTGCAACAGAAGCTACTGTACAAAGTTCAGAAATAGCTGACACAAATGTAGCTTTAATCGATAAAGACCATGATGACAGGGTAGAAGACACTCAAGTGTTTAAAGCTATGGTAACCAAACATGTGTTACCCTCATCATCATCGCATGAAGGCAGCAGTGCAACAGAAGCTACTGTACAAAGTTCAGAAATAGCTGACACAGATGTAGCTTTAATCGATAAAGGCCATGATGACAGGGTAGAAGACACTCAAGTGTTTAAAGCTATGGTAACCAAACATGTGTTACCATCATCATCATCGCATGAAGGCAGCAGTGCAACAGAAGCTGCTGTACAAGGTTCAGAAATATCTGACAGATGTAGCTTTAATCGATAAAGCATGTGTTACCATCATCATCATCATCATCATCATCATCGCATGAAGGCAGCAGTGCAACAGAAGCTACTGTACAAAGTTCTGAAATAGCTGACACAGATGTAGCTTTAATCGATAAATGCCATGACGACAGAGTAGAAGACACTCAAGTGTTTAAAGCTATGGTACATTGATCATGTTCCTCGACTGAGACGTGGGGGCGACAGAGCATTGGCCTTACTATGGTTAGAAGCCAAATGGATTTTTGATCTGGACACTGTCACTCCTAAGGGCCTGAACACAATGATAAACTTTGGCTGTTGGTATAAATGACTGACTTACGGTAATCTCCTCCATTGGATATATAAAAAAAATTCTACCTACTCCCTAGGCATGGATGTTATTATATGACTGAGTGTGCATTATTAGTAGTATATCATTGATACCATGGGTATAGATTGGTCTCATGGGGCCCCATTTGTTTTGATGAGCCCCCTTATGAGGTTTATACTGCTTATTTTTTGGCACCTCTTATTGGTCTATGGTTTAACATTCCCTAACATTGGGGTTGCTCATTTGCGTTAAGTATTTTTTGTTCATGTATATGCCCTTGATGTTTCTATAAACATCTATGTTCATGGGCATTATTTGTATAGTTTTTAAATTATGTATCCCTCTGACCTCTCTCCCAACCTTGCAAACTTCACACTGCCACGAACAGTTGTTTACCGTTGTTATGGCAACCTCCACACAGCCTGCTACATGGACGGCTGTGGCGGTTGACGTCATCCATATGCGCGGCTGCGCACAGACTTCTGGCAGCATGTTTGGAAGGTCAGTGAATGGCGGTTTAGCGGTTCTGAGGTTAATCACCTATTAAGGTATTTGTGTCACAGGGTATATAAATGGGGTTTGGGTGGGAGCTCAGCATGTCTTTGATGGGCTCCATTTGAAAAAGGTTTGCATCAGAACCGAAACGTTATGGGTTAAGGCCCTTTCTGTTTATCCTAAGCACTTGGATTAAAGGCTTGTTGAACAGTATCCTGAGTTGCCTGCTGTATTCCCAGCTCAACAGCATATCCTTTGCCAGGGTCTGGGGACCCATTGCATTGCAGAGCACCAGGCAGTTGTGCTGTTGGTGTGTGCCACTTTCTCTACTATATATATATATATATATATATATATATATATATATACGTATACACACATAAACATGCAACAACATTTAAAATTATGGGAAGCGAAAAGTGAGTTTAAAATCCTCCACAAATGTAGAGAAAATTACTCATTGTGTAGTTCATTTACTAATCTAGACAGGCTAGAAAGCTTGCTTTTTCCCACAGAAAACCTCTGAATACATTGTTTCCAATGCAGCAAAGGATTCTGGGTAACATATGCAAATGAGGTTCACAATGACTCACTTTTTTACTTCAGTCTGCTTTTACGCAGACTCCCTTTACCCATAGCATCGCTGTATACACAGCTTTTAAACTTAGTTAGGGTTAGTACAGTGATTCAGACCATCCCAGAACAGCCGTTTCGTGTTTTTTGCCACTCATCAGCTGGGAGTTGATTTCTGGGCAAAATACAACAACGCTTAAATTTATAGGGAGGCGAAAAGTGAGTTTAAAATCCTCCACTAAGCACAAAATATAGATAAAAAGCTGTGTATACAGCAATGCTATGGCGTAAAGGGAGTCTGCGTAAAAGCTTACTACCAGATAAAGATACCTTTAGCTGAGCACCACTATAACACATTGGCTCTGAACTCTTACATGCTTACTTATGTGTTATCTACAATGCAGCCTGAAGTGCAAAATCTCACACCTACCCCTGGCCTAAATCCTATAAAGCAGGGAAATGTAACCAGCCCCCACCACTGCTTACACCCATATAAAACTAGAAGCTATTTTAACTCCCTCACTACGAAGGGAATGGTCACTATACTCCCTCGCATATGCATTCCCTAAGACTCCAAAAAGCGGTCACAGCACTTAGTCCTTCACTAGTGGCTACCCTTAAATCACTTGGCATCTTCAAAGGGACTAACAGAGGCTGTCATGGAGGAAAATCAAAACTTAAAGTTCTATATCCTGACACTATCACAGCTGCCTCCCCACCCTATATAACCACACACCCAATCTAAGAGATTGAACCTAGAAGCCACAAAAACCACACTATCAAATCAAAGAAACCACTTGATATGATCCCCATTAGAAAACTCGCTATCTTCAAAATACAGAGCAAAAACTCAGAATCTTAAGGCTGTCCTATCAGATCAATACTGTTCAACGCCAGACCAATAAGGAACAAAACAGCTATTATCGCCGACCTTATTGAAACATGGAAATTAGCATGCATCACTGAATCATGGCTAGATGAAAATGCCGGGCCTATTATAGAGGCAGCTATCCCAGGCAATTACACTGTGTTCCACCGCCCGAGACAAGATCGCAAAGGAGGTGGAGTTATGTTCTGTGTGAAATCTTAATTTAATACCATACCAATAATAGTCCATAAAACACAATCGGCTAGATTTAGAGTTTGGCGTTAGAGCTTTCTGGGCTAACGCCGGTTCATAAAGCTATTAACTACTGTGCTCTAAAGTACACTAACACCCATAAACTACCTATGTACCCCTAAACCAAGGTCCCCCCACATCGCCGCCACTCTATTAAAATTTTTTACCCCTAATCTGCTGCCCCTAACACCGCCGACCCCATATTATATTTATTAACCCCTAATCTGCCGCCCCCAACGTCGCCTCCACCTACCTACAATTATTAACCCCTAATCTGCCGACCGCACACCGCCGCCACCTACGTTATCCCTATGTACTCCTAATCTGCTGCCCCTAACACCGCCGACCCCTATATTATATTTTTTAACCCCTAATCTGCCGCCCCCAATGTCACCTCCACCTACCTACAATTATTAACCCCTAATCTGCCGACCGGACCTCACCGCTACTATAATAAAGTTATTAACCCCTAATCCGCCTCACTCCTGACTCAATAACCCTATAATAAATAGTATTAACCCCTATTCTGCCCACCCTAACATCGCCGACACCTAACTTCAAGTATTAACCCCTAATCTGCCGACCGGACCTCACCGCTACTCTAATAAATGTATTAACCCCTAAAGCTAAGTCTAACCTTAACCCTAACACCCCCCTAAGTTAAATATAATTTAAATCTAACGAAATAAATTAACTCTTATTAAATAAATTATTCCTATTTAAAGCTAAATACTTACCTGTAAAATAAACCCTAATATAGCTACAATATAAATTATAATTATATTGTAGCTATTTTAGGATTTATATTTATTTTACAGGCAACTTTGTAATTATTTTAACCAGGTACAATAGCTATTAAATAGTTCATAACTATTTAATAGCTACCTAGTTAAAATAATTACAAAATTACCTGTAAAATAAATCCTAACCTAAGTTACAATTAAACCTAACACTACACTATCAATAAATTAATTAAATACAATACCTACAAATAAATACAATTAAATAAACTAACTAAAGTACAAAAAATAAAAAAGAACTAAGTTACAAAAAATAAAAAAATATTACAAACATTAGAAAAATATTACAACAATTTTAAACTAATTACACCTACTCTAAGCCCCCTAATAAAATAACAAAGCCCCCCAAAATAAAAAAAAATGCCCTACCCTATTCTATAATTAAAATAGAAAAGCTCTTTTACCTTACCAGCCCTTAAAAGGGCCCTTTGCGGGGCATGCCCCAAAGAATTCAGCTCTTTTGCCTGTAAAAAAAAAACATACAATACCCCCCCCAACATTACAACCAAACACCCCTTAAATAAACCTAACACTAAGCCCCTGAAGATCTCCCTACCTTGTCTTCACCACACCGGGTTCACCGATCGGTCCAGAAGAGCCTCCGAAGTCTTCATCCAAGCCCAAGCGGGGGCTGAAGAGTGACGTCCATCCTCCGGCTGAAGTCTTGATCCAAGCTGCGGCTAAAGAATTCCATCTTCGGGCAGAAGTCTTCATCCTATCCGGGCAGAAGAGTAGATCCGGACCGGCAAACATCTTCATCCAAGCCGCATCTTCTATGTTCTTCCATCCGATGACGAGCGGCTCCATCTTCAAGACCTCCAGCGCGGATCCATCCTCTTCTTCCAACGTCCTAAAACAGAATGAAGGTTCCTTTAAGAGACGTCATCCAAGATGGCGTCCCTCGAATTCCGATTGGCTGATAGGATTCTAAGGTAAAAGATAGGATGAAGACTTCTGCCCGAAGATGGAATTCTTCAGCCGCCCCTTGGATCAAGACTTCAGCCGGAGGATGGACGTCACTCTTCAGCCCCCGCTTGGGCTTGGATGAAGACTTCGGAGGCTCTTCTGGACCGATCGGTGAACCCGGTGTGGTGAAGACAAGGTTGGGAGATCTTCAGGGGCTTAGTGTTAGGTTTATTTAACGGGGGTTTGGGTTAGATTAGGGGTATGTGGGTGGTGGGTTGTAATGTTGGGGGGGGGGGGTATTGTATGTTTTTTTTTACAGGCAAAAGAGCTGAATTCTTTGGGGCATGCCCCGCAAAGGGCCCTTTTAAGGGCTGGTAAGGTAAAAGAGCTTTTCTATTTTAATTTTAGGGTAGGGCATTTTTTTATTTTGGGGGGCTTTGTTATTTTATTAGGGGGCTTAGAGTAGGTGTAATTAGTTTAAAATTGTTGTAATATTTTTCTAATGTTTGTAAATATTTTTATTTTTTTTGTAACTTAGTTCTTTTTTATTTTTTGTACTTTAGTTAGTTTATTTAATTGTATTTATTTGTAGGTATTGTATTTAATTAATTTATTGATAGTGTAGTGTTAGGTTTAATTGTAGATAATTGTAGGTATTTTATTTAATTAATTTATTGATAGTGTAGTGTTAGGTTTAATTGTAACTTAGGTTAGGATTTATTTTACAGGTAATTTTGTAATTATTTTAACTAGGTAGCTATTAAATAGTTATGAACTATTTAATAGCTATTGTACCTGGTTAAAATAATTACAAAGTTGCCTGTAAAATAAATATTAATCCTAAAATAGCTACAATATAATTATAATTTATATTGTAGCTATATTAGGGTTTATTTTACAGGTAAGTATTTAGCTTTAAATAGGAATAATTTATTTAATAAGAGTTAATTTATTTCGTTAGATTTAAATTATATTTAACTTAGGGAGGTGTTAGGGTTAAGGTTAGACTTAGCTTTAGGGGTTAATAAATTTATTAGAGTAGCGGTGAGGTCCGGTCGGCAGATTAGGGGTTAATACTTGAAGTTAGGTGTCGGTGATGTTAGGGAGGGCAGATTAGGGGTTAATACTATTTATTATAGGGTTATTGAGGTGGGAGTGAGGCGGATTAGGGGTTAATAACTTTATTATAGTAGCGGTGAGGTCCGGTCGGCAGATTAGGGGTTAATAAGTGTAGGTAGGTAGCGGCGATGTTGGGGGCGGCAGATTAGGGGTTAATAAATATAATATAGGGGTCGGCGGTGTTAGGGGCAGCAGATTAGGGGTACATAGGGATAACGTAGGTTGCGGCAGTGTACGGAGCGGCAGATTAGGGGTTAAAAAATATATGCAGGGGTCAGCGATAGCGGGGGCGGCAGATTAGGGGTTAATAAGTGTAAGGTTAGGGGTGTTTAGACTCGGGGTACATGTTAGGGTGTTAGGTGCAGACATAGGAAGTGTTTCCCCATAGAAAACAATGGGGCTGCATTAGGAGCTGAACGCTGCTTTTTTGCAGGTGTTAGGTTTTTTTTCAGCTCAAACTGCCCCATTGTTTCCTATGGGTGAATCGTGCACGAGCACGTTTTTGAAGCTGGCCGTGTCCGTAAGCACCGCTGGTATTGAGAGTTGCAGTGGCGGTAAATATGCTATACGCTCCCTTTTTGGAGCCTAACGCAGCCCTTCTGTGAACTCTAAATACCAGCGGTATTTAAAAGGTGCAGGGAAAAAAAGCCAGCGTTAGCTACGCGGGTCGTTACCGACAAAACTCTAAATCTAGCCGAATCTTTTGAATGTGTAGCTGCCAGCCTCTCAATAGATAGAGGATTCCGAATACTGTTAAGATACAGACCTCCAGGAGATGGGAAGAAATTTCTTCATGAACTCCCAAACCTGTTGGCTGGCATAATCCTTGAACACCTCAGATGGCTTATATTGGGAGACTTCAACACTTGGATTGACGACACCCTATCCCTGCTTGGGCAGGATCTCCTCAGCTTGATGAGTTCACTCGGCTTCACACAAATCGTCACCACTTCCACCCACAGAAAAACAAAAATTATGCTTACCTGATAATTTTCATTTCTTCCGTTGGAAAGAGTACACAGATGCATTCATTACTTTTGGGAATTAAGAACCTGGGCACCAGGAGGAGGCAAAGACACCCCAGCCAAAGGCTTAAATACTCCTCCCACTTCCCTCATCCCCCAGTCATTCTGCCGAGGAACATGGAACAGAAGAAGAAATATCAGGGTGAAAAGGTGCCAGAAGAATAAAACTAAGACGCCCCACATTAAAAAACGGGAGGGGAGCTGTGGACTCTTTCCAACGGAAGAAAAGAAAATTATCAGGTAAGCATAATTTATGTTTTTCTTCCTAATTGGAAAGAGTCCACAGCTGCATTCATTACATTTGGGAAAACAATACCCAAGCTAAAGAAGACACTGAATGCCAAAATGGAAGGGTACAATAGGCGGCCCATTCTGAGGGCACCCGGCCTGAAACCACCACCCAACAAAAAATCTTGCTTTGTCCGAAGCTGAGAAAACAGGAAGGGAAAAGGCCCCAAGGACACTGACCAGCAGACAGCCCAGAAGCCTGGCTAGAGACTGCAAACAGACTCCACCGGCCCACAGGATGCAAGGCCACAAAGGGGACCGAGAAGCAAATCTCCAATGCAAGGATGGAATCCCCCAACAATAGCTTGCTAGCACCCATACAGGTGCCATCACAGCAGCAGCTCCACAAACAGAGCATAAAGGCCAAGAGGCTAAGGCAGCAAGCCAAGGGAAACCTAGCCATAAGCGTAAGGAACATCTGAGAGAGCGTGGGCAACAGATTTTCCATAGTTAAATCTATTTCCTAATATGAAGGACTGAGTCAGCCCTGCCGGGAATTGAACCTGTGATTTTAGATCGTTAAACAGGCTTGATTGTAGTCAGGGCCTCACCAACTGAGCTACCTCACTGGCTAACTGGGGACCCTAGATCCCAACAGACCGCAACAAGACTTGAAAGGGAAAAATCCAGAGGGGAACAACCTCACCTACTGGAATACCCAGAGCAAGGAAGACCAGAGCCCCAAAACGACCAGGAACTCTGAACTAACAACCCCATCTGATATAAAAAGCAGAGCCCGGAAGAAAACGTCACAATGATCCAGAAAATTTGGACAACTAAAGAACTTGGGAATTCCATCCCAAAGATGAGACCACCCCTTGACAGAACCCTATGCTCCAAGGAGCTAAGGAACAAGCCCAAGCAAGGACACAAGAACCCCTAGGTGATTAATAACAAGGAAATACCTCAAGAACAAGACATTCGAGCAAAGGCAAGTCTCCACCTCACCTCCTTAGCCAGAGTGATGGAATAATAAAGATGTGGAGAATCTCCCAGCACCAGGGAAGAACCCCTAAGCAGAGCCCAGGGAGATGACATTATCCAATGTCCCTGCAAGGAGTAACTCCCAACTGAAACCAGGTTCCCTAAAGAACCGGAGGGACGAACGCTCCCGAAAAGTAAAGAGACCTCAGGAAACAGACCTAAGCCTTGAGACAGAAGATCTGAATCCTAGCAGAACCAGCCGCAGCCAGGGTCATAACTGTCAAGTTGCCTAAAACCTCCCTCAGAGGGGAGGACATAACAGACAAACTTAGCCCTAACGTGTCCTTTAACAAACTTCCATAGAAGTAACCAGATAGAATCGATCCCAGAAGTTCCTGAAGGAAAACATATAATCAAAAATAAAATGTATCCTAACTGGATAAAAAGAAAATATAAGGCAACCCGTAGGTTAATGCCCAGGAAGAATCAGGCATGCCCACAGGACAAGCCAAAACGGAACCCTGATCTTCCAACAAATTCTGGGAAAGATCTCAGTAATTAAACAATCAGGAGATTACGTCATCCCCTCATGTCTAGTGAGGTGAGCCATCCAAAGTAGAAGACTGCGAATTCCTGTATCCATTAAGGATAGGATCATCCAATAACTGGAAAACATGTCTAAGCAAAACGTGAAGGCGTGCTATTCTATAGTGAAAGGCACAACACTCTGGGACAGCCACACCCACAGGGAACTGTACAGGCCCTCCCAAGGCCGGGAGACCCGGGACAATAGGGCACGAGCACAATCGAAAATAAACATCTGGACTTTGCAAGCAAATAATTGCCAAAAATATGTGAAAGCGAAAATATGCTGCAACCTCTGGGGGGCAACAAGCCACCCTGCAAGGAGGGATAAACATTATCTGGGTTACCCGCATGTGTAGTAGTAGGATGCAGTAGGGAACTCGCATCTCGAGGGACAGGACCCCCAGAGGCGGATGGCTTAGCAGACCCTTGGTTCCCGGAGCCTGAGGAAACAGGCGCTCTAAGATGGCATAACGGACATAACTGATTGACCTGTGTCAACGGGACCAAAACTCATTCTTCACAGGATGAAGAATCCAAATCTGAATCTCAGCATTAGAATCCTCCATAGCTGGATAGATATATCCAAAAAATACTATATAAAAACTAACAGCACCTGAAACCCATAATCGCTGGGGCACTCACCACCTCCTATGACCAGATACCAGCGGACCAGAATTTCTTCGTCGCAACACAGTCAGGAATGCAGAAATGGAAAACTGAATGCAAGCACACCCGGTCACAAGGTCACGTCCTTCCAAGGCCCCTATGTTCCAGCCATAAGCCTAAATAACACTACACATCAGCAGGTTGAATCACATAACAAACATGATTAAACCCCCCCTGTTGACTAACCCCCCTAAGTAGATATTAACCCTTGATTCCAAGATCCTTAAAAGGTGTCTCACTGAGACCCTTATTGTATATTGAAATCCCGCCAGATATTTCACGGGTACACAATGATCACAGTACATTGAAGCAGTAAAATGGAACAATCTTACAGGAATCTATGCCGTGGAACAGGAACACGCCCTTCAAGTGTGACAGATAGTAGCATCGCCTCCGACATGTACTTGAGAGAAAAAAGCAGGCAGTGAAGCGCAGTTAGTCAACGCTGATTGCTGGTGGAGTTGTTAATATGAGTTGGGATGGTTTCGCAGAAAGACTCTCCCTGCATCTCTGGAATCTAACTTTCATCCAGGCTCTCACTGAGAGTCTGACACGACTACTGAAAACTCCCGTCCCATCCCGAAGAGTACTACCCTTCATAAGAGACTAACTAAACTTCTGACACTCCTCTGCCAACCTCCTGGGACGAAAGGCAAAGAATAACTGGGGGATGTGGGAGGAGTATTTAAGCCTTTGGCTGGGGTGTCTTTGCCTCCTCCTGGTGGCCAGGTTCTTAATTCCCAAAAGTAATGAATGAAGCTGTGGACTCTTTCCAATTAGGAAGAAAAATCAATCAGACATGTCATTAAAATGAATATTCTTCCCAGGGTATTGTACGTCCTACAGACTATACCAATCCCTCTTCCGCACTCGTTTCTCCCCTCTCTTCAAAGGTTAATAGAAGAATATATCTGGAAAGATATTAGGCCCAGAGTGAATAGAAAGACAATGTATCTCCCTAGGGAGGAGGGTGGCCTGGGGCTTCCAAATATACTCTACTACAGAAGGGCCATTCTCCTTCAAAGGATAATTGAATGGTGTCACAATGACCCCTAAAAAGAGTGGATTGTGTTGGATGCTGACATTCTCCGGTCGGGAAATCTCGCCTCCCTCCCTTGGATTGATAAAAAACATAGACCAGAGTCGGTAACTGCTTACCCCCTGATTAGTGAGGTGTTAGATGAATGGGACAAGACCACATGGACAGATTCACACATATCCACAGTATTCTCCCCACTGACACCAGTTTTTGGGAACCCAGGTATACCGATACAGACCAAACTAACACCTACCCAAACACAATTTGCCAATAATCGGATTGGAAAATTTGTAGCTAATGGGTTTTTGAAGACTAGGGAGGAGCTCTTAACAGGCGAACCTGCTATCAGGGTCCCCTGGTTTGCATACTTGCAGATAGGCCATTACATCACAACACATAAACATAAACAGTCACTACTGAGAGATCACATACTTTTTGAAGGGCTCTGTATACAGAATACTGTCCCTAGACATTTAATTTCAAAAGTCTACGGGCTTCTTCTCAGGGGAGAGGATGGCCTTCCAACATACGCAAGGCAGTGGCAGATGGAATTGGGTATAGAGCTGGAGACACAGGAGTGGCAACGGATATTCCGGGCCACTAAGACTGTGTCAGTCTCTGCGCGCATACAGGAGTCACAATATAAGATGCTGAGTCGATGGTACCTTACACCAACACGTCTCAAAAAGATCTACCCTAACTCGTCGGATAAATGCTGGAGGGGATACGGGGGACTAGGCTCAATGGCACACATTTGGTGGGACTGCCCCATGTTGGAGGGATATTGGAGGGAGGTGTGGGAGCAAATACAGTCGACTCTGGAGCTGGAGGTTCCAACATATGCAAGGCAGTGGCAGATGGAATTGGGTATAGAGCTGGAGACACAGGAGTGGCAATGGATATTCCGGGCAACTAAGACTGTGTCAGTCTCTGCGCGCATACAGGAGTCACAATATAAGATGCTGAGTCGATGGTACCTTACACCAACACGTCTCAAAAAGATCTACCCTAACTCGTCAGATAAATGCTGGAGGGGATACGGGGGACTAGGCTCAATGGCACACATTTGGTGGGACTGCCCCATGTTGGAGGGATATTGGAGGGAGGTGTGGGAGCAAATACAGTCGACTTTGGAGCTGGAGGTTCCAAAAACTGTGGAGACGCTATTTTTCCACTTCCCAAATAGGATCCTAGATCTGACTAAAAACCCTACTGATGCTAATGTTGACAAGTGCTAAGAACTTAATTCCGGCCAGATGGAAAACACCTCAGGTTCCTCTGGCTTCAGAATGGAAGCAGGGGGTGCACAACTTGTTAAGCCTGGAGAGATTCCACTACGCCCGGATGGGGAAATTAGACACTCATGAAATGCTGGTCCAGCTCTGGAACAGGGGGGACCCTGTAGGGAATTGATTTGAGACAGAATGAACTTTCTGCCGGTGGTGCCTGGTACCCCCCTCCTCCCTCTTGTTTTTTTTTTCCCCTTTTCCCCTCCCCCCCTGTTTTCCCTCTAACTCCTTATTCTGATTCCTCCCCCCTTCAACCCCCCCTCATACCTTCAGTTTCCCCATCTAATCATATGATGTAGCATATAGGCGCTTGGGCGTCTTCAGAATTGTAGTCATGCAGTCTGGAGACGGCCCAACTGCCTCTTTTACATAATTCGGTCTTGTATTGCCACCTGTGTTAAGTTATCTTCATTTAGTACTACTTTGTTATAGTATACAGTTGACCTCATGTTATATTTGCTCTTTGGAGCCTCATGTTGTGTTCATAATTTCTGTTGACCGAACTGTTTTAATAACCCACACACGGCAAGAAAAAGTGGAAATTTGGAGCTCTGTACCTTAGACTTTCCTTCTCTCACTGCTCATTGGACTCGAACCACAACTGACTTTTTCTACCGTAGTGTTGAGAGTTGCAGAATGTATTGTTGAAAATATATGTTGTAACCTTATTAGGCATTGCAATGCATGTATGTTCATATCTTTATTTTTCAAATAAAGCTCCTTGGGGAAAAAAAAATAAAAAAATCAGACACCAGCTTCAGAACCTGATCAAACACCGCTCGTTAAAAGGGGTGACGCCATTGGATGTAGCATCACATATGGATCTAAACCATGACACCCTAGAAAGCATTGCACCAACACGCATACGAACTGTAAAAACCCACAACAATGCACAGTGGTTTGATAACACCATCAGAGAGATGAAGAGATCAGGCCATAAACTCGAGAGAAAGTGGCGCAAGACACCTGACCCAGAGGATAAAGCCGCTCTTACCAAACATCTAAATAAATATCAATTCAAGATAACACAGAAAAAATCTTCATTCTTATCACGCGAAATTGCACTCTCCCACAATAGACCCAGACAACTGTTTCGCACAGTAGAAAGGCTATACAAACCAGCATGCATGCTCAGCCCCACCAACTTTTCTCAGGATAAATGTAAAGCATTTGCGACCTTCAGAGACAAGATTTCCTCAATCCAAGTCACTATCACAGCATTCCAAACAGTTACACACCAGAACCTCTACAATGGAATGCCAGATTGCTCCAGTTTATGGTCCACTTTTACAAATGTGGATATAAGTGGAGTTAAAAGCACCATACAAAGTTATATCCTACTACGTGTGACTTAGACCCTGCTTCAACCCAACTCATATCTGGATGCATTGAAACACTTGTCCCAGCCCTCACAAAAATAGTGCAGTGTTCACTAAAAACAGGAGACTTCCCAGATCCTCTAAAAGAAGCTGTGGTAAAACCACTCATAAAGAAATTAGACCCAGACTGCACAACTAATTACAGACCAATATCCAACCTTCCATTTCTGGGGAAAATAATTGAAAAAATAGTGGCAACTCAACTGGAAGCCCATCTATTACACTTGAAAATACTCTATCCTTACCAGTCAGGCTTCAGATGCCATCACAGCACTGAAACAACACTAGTCTGAGTGCTAAATTACCTCCTTAGGGCAAGAGACAAAGGTGATTACTCCATTCTAATCCTCCTGGATCTCTCAGCTGCATTTGACACCATTGACCATAGGATTCTAATAGAGCGCTTGCAGTACATCTGTAGTCTAGGAGGCACAGTCATTAACTGGTTTAAATCGTTCCTCGCTGGTAGATCACAGAGAGTAACATCAGGATCAAGCTCATCAGCACCGACAGAACTGACCTGCGGAGTTCCACAAGGATCCATCCTGTCTCCCATGCTATTCACAATTTACTTTTTACCACTGAGGGACATCATTAGCTGACATGACCTAAGGTATCATTGTTACGCTGATGACACACAACTCTATTTCTCCTTTGCTCCAAATACCACAGACCCAGCACGCCGCATAAACAGTTGCTTAACAGACCTCATAGAATGGATGAATGCTAGCTGTCTCAAAGTGAACCCAGACAAAACAGAGTTACTCTTGGTAAGAGGACCCTGGGCATCAAAAATATTCTACAATCACCCAACTGGCCTGGAGCTAGGAGGCTCTGAACTTGTTAGTTCAGCAAAGGTACAAAACCTCGGAGTGCTGATTGAAGCTGAACTATCATTTAAACAGCAGATCCCCTCCGTAATAAAATCTGCCTTTTTACATCTGAAAAACATGGCCAGGATACAACACTTAATTCCACCGGATGATATGCCAACATAATCCATGAATTTGTATCCTCTAGACTAGATTACTGCAATGCACTTTACTTGGGCCTCTCCAAAAAAGAACTCATCTCCTTCAGACGGTACAAAACGCAGCAGCCAGACTACGGTCTAATCAAACTCCCACCTGCCACATAACACCTGTTCTCCACTCCCTGCACTGGCTCCCAATTAAATGGCGAACATATTTTAAAATTGGCTTACTTACCTTCAAAGCCTTAAACAATCTAGGCCCACTGTGCCTGAAAGAGCTCCTAACACCCT
Organism: Bombina bombina; assembly: GCF_027579735.1. Lineage (NCBI taxonomy): Eukaryota > Metazoa > Chordata > Amphibia > Anura > Bombinatoridae > Bombina > Bombina bombina. The sequence goes on along the minus strand of NC_069505.1, from coordinate 641,725,963 downwards.
ACATCCCTTCTTGCTCACTTTGGTCAGCCAGCACATCCCTCCTGTCAGTGTCAAGAATAAAGGCAAACTCAGGCTCCAGGGCATTCAGCCACTCTGCCTCTACCTTCTGGTACTCTTTACCGTGCGCAATCAGAGAAGCGCCGTCCTTACAGACTTTTAAAAAAAAAAAGCTTAAGACCCATCTCTTTCATCAGGCATTCAGTTCACTTATCTAACCTTCAGCAACGCCTAACTTTTATGTCTTATGTTTGTATATTTGTAAAGTGCTTTGAGTCTCACAGGGAGAAAGCGCTATAAAAATCGCAAATTATTATAATTATTAAGTAAAAAAAGTCCACCCTATGTAGCACTAGTAAAAAAACTAGCACCAAAAACTCAGTACATCACATTAGTATTTCCTCCTCTATAAAAGTCAACAAAACCAGACGGCAGGAATCTTTATTCCTAGCAAAGCAAAGACTATGATAGGGGGGGCACAGTAAATGCTACACTGAACATAATGAAATACATTTTGAAATTTCATGTTATTTTGGCTTACTTGTGTAACGCAAGAAAAGACTTCTAAAGCAGTGTGAGAAGTAGGTTAAAGAAGAGAAGAAATAATGAAAAAGGGCACCGTAAGTTATACAAAAAAAGCAGAAATAGCAAAATGTTTTGCAAATACAAAAGACCAAAACAAAATGATTAACAGAAGAAAAAACAGATACACCTGTTGCCCCAGTAAAGGCAGGTGTAGTATAACAAGCTTTAGGGCACAGTGGTGACTTGTACAAAGCACAATCCATCTGGGCAGGCATTTTCTCTCATTGAATCATACCAAGAATTACAATGTTTTGCAATACACAGGACAAAACATAGCCAGACTGATACTTTATTGCACAGTGGTACTAGTGGTGTCTCCATGACTTGTACAAAGCACTATCCATCTGGGCAGGCATTTTCTCTCATTGAATCATACCAAGAGTTATAATGTTTTGCCTTACACAGGACAAAACATAGCCAGACTGATACTTAAGTGCACAGTGGTACTAGTGGTGTCTCCATGACTTGTACAAAGCACAATCCATCTGGGCAGGCATTTGCTCTCATTAAATCATACCAAGAGTTATAATGTTTTGCCATACACACAGGACAAAACATAGCCAGACTGATACTTTATTGCACAGTGGTACTAGTGGTGTCTCCATGACTTGTACAAAGCACTATCCATCTGGGCAGGCATTTGCTCTCATTAAATCATACCAAGAGTTATAAATGTTTTGCCATACACACAGGACAAAACATAGCCAGACTGATACTTTATTGCACAGTGGTACTAGTGGTGTCTCCATGACTTGTACAAAGCACAATCCATCTGGGCAGGCATTTGCTCTCATTAAATCATACCAAGAGTTATAATATTTTGCCATACACAGGACAAAACATAGCCAGACTGATACTTTATTGCACAGTGGTACTAGTGGTGTCTCCATGACTTGTACAAAGCACAATCCATCTGGGCAGGCATTTGCTCTCATTGAATCATACCAAGAGTTATAATGTTTTGCCATACACACAGGACAAAACATAGCCAGACTGATACTTTATTGCACAGTGGTACTAGTGGTGTCTCCATGACTTGTACAAAGCACAATCCATCTGGGCAGGCATTTGCTCTCATTAAATCATACCAAGAGTTATAATGTTTTGCCATACACAGGACAAAACATAGCCAGACTGATACTTTATTGCACAGTGGTACTAGTGGTGTCTCCATGACTTGTACAAAGCACTATCCATCTGGGCAGGCATTTTCTCTCACTGAATCATACCAAGAATTACAATGTTTTGCCATACACAGGACAAAACAAAGCCAGATTGATATCTTGAGTCATGGGTAAAAAACATGTTTGCTTTTATATCTGTCTAGTGACAGAATTTATTCTAAATTATTATGGTGAAAAACCATGTAAGAAAAAATACAGATAATATCTGTAATTCTGCCACTCGACCTGTGACTCATACCCCAATGTCACATTCCATAAGGAGACTTGTCATAACTGCTCAGACCCTGTAATTCTGCCACTCCTGTGACACGTACCCCCAATGTCACATTCCATAAAAAGACTTGTCATAACTGCTCAGACCATGTAATTCTGCCACTTGTTGACCGGTGACTCGTACCCCAATGTCACATTCCATAAAGAGACTTGTCATAACTGCTCAGACCCTGTAATTCTGCCACTCCTGTGACACGTACCCCCAATGTCACATTCCATAAAAAGACTTGTCATAACTGCTCAGACCCTGTGATTCTGCCACTCGTTGACCGGTGACTCATACTCCAATGTCACATTCCATAAAGAGACTTGTCATAACTGCTTAGATCCTGTTATTCTGACACTCGTTGACCTGTGACTCGTACCCTTAATGTCACATTCGATAAAGAGACTTGTCATAACTGCTAAGACACTGTAATTCTGCCACTCCTGTGACACGTACCCCCAATGTCACATTCCATAAAAAGACTTGTCATAACTGCTATGACCCTGTGATTCTGCCACTCGTTGACCTGTGACTCATACCCCCAATGTCACATTCCATAAAGAGACTTGTCATAACTGCTCAGACCCTGTAATTCTGCCACTCGTTCACCTGTGACTTGTTCCCCCAATGTCACATTCCATAAAGAGACTTGTCATAACTACTCAGACCCTGTAATTCTGCCACTCGTTGACCTGTGACTCATACCCCCAATGTCACATTCCATAAAGAAACTTGTCATAACTGCTCAGACCCTGTAATTCTGCCACTCGTTGACCTGTGACTCATACCCCCAATGTCACATTCCATAAAGAGACTTGTCATAACTGCTCAGACCCTGTAATTCTGCCACTTGTTGACCTGTGACTCGTACCCCAATGTCACATTCCATAAAGAGACTTGTCATAACTGCTTAGATCCTGTTATTCTGACACTCGTTGACCTGTGACTCGTACCCTCAATGTCACATTCAATAAAGAGACTTGTCATAACTGCTCAGACCCTGTAATTCTGCCACTCCTGTGACACGTACCCCCAATGTCACATTCCATAAAAAGACTTGTCATAACTGCTCAGACCCTGTAATTCTGCCACTCGTTGACCTTTGACTCATACCCCCAATGTCACATTCCATAAAGAGACTTGTCATAACTGCTCAGACCCTGTAATTCTGCCACTCGTTCACCTGTGACTCGTACCCCCAATGTCACATACCATAAAGAGACTTGTCATAACTACTCAGACCCTGTAATTCTGTCACTTGTTGACCTTTGACTCATACCCCCAATGTCACATTCCATAAAGAAACTTGTCATAACTGCTCAGACCCTGTAATTCTGCCACTCGTTGACCTGTGACTCATACCCCCAATGTCACATTCCATAAAGAGACTTGTCATAACTGCTCAGACCCTGTAATTCTGCCACTCGTTGACCTGTGACTCATACCCCCAATGTCACATTCCATAGAGGCTTGTCATAACTGCTCAGACCCTGTAATTCTGCCACTCGTTCACCTGTGACTCGTACCCCCAATGTCACATTCCATAAAGAGACTTGTCATAACTACTCAGACCCTGTAATTCTGCCACTCGTTGACCTGTGACTCATACCCCCAATGTCACATTCCATAAAGACCCTGTAATTCTGCCACTTGTTGACCTGTGACTCGTTACCCAATGTCACATTCCATAAAGAGACTTGTTATAAATGCTTAGATCCTGTTATTCTGACACTCGTTGACCTGTGACTCATACCCTCAATGTCACATTCGATAAAGAGACTTGTCATAACTGCTCAGACCCTGTAATTCTGCCACTCCTGTGACACGTACCCCCAATGTCACATTCCATAAAAAGACTTGTCATAACTACTCAGACCCTGTAATTCTGCCACTCGTTGACCTTTGACTCATACCCTCAATGTCACATTCAATAAAGAGACTTGTCATAACTGCTCAGACCCTGTAATTCTGCCACTCCTGTGACACGTACCCCCAATGTCACATTCCATAAAAAGACTTGTCATAACTGCTCAGACCCTGTAATTCTGCCACTCGTTGACCTTTGACTCATACCCCCAATGTCACATTCCATAAAGAGACTTGTCATAACTGCTCAGACCCTGTAATTCTGCCACTCGTTCACCTGTGACTCGTACCCCCAATGTCACATACCATAAAGAGACTTGTCATAACTACTCAGACCCTGTAATTCTGTCACTTGTTGACCTTTGACTCATACCCCCAATGTCACATTCCATAAAGAAACTTGTCATAACTGCTCAGACCCTGTAATTCTGCCACTCGTTGGCCTGTGACTCATACCCCCAATGTCACATTCCATAAAGAGACTTGTCATAACTGCTCAGACCCTGTAATTCTGCCACTCGTTGACCTGTGACTCATACCCCCAATGTCACATTCCATAGAGGCTTGTCATAACTGCTCAGACCCTGTAATTCTGCCACTCGTTCACCTGTGACTCGTACCCCCAATGTCACATTCCATAAAGACCCTGTAATTCTGCCACTTGTTGACCTGTGACTCGTTACCCAATGTCACATTCCATAAAGAGACTTGTCATAAATGCTTAGATCCTGTTATTCTGACACTCGTTGACCTGTGACTCATATCCTCAATGTCACATTCGATAAAGAGACTTGTCATAACTGCTCAGACCCTGTAATTCTGCCACTCCTGTGACACGTACCCCCAATGTCACATTCCATAAAAAGACTTGTCATAACTACTCAGACCCTGTAATTCTGCCACTCGTTGACCTGTGACTCATACCCCCAATGTCACATTCCATAAAGAAACTTGTCATAACTGCTCAGACCCTGTAATTCTTCCACTCGTTGACCTGTGACTCGTACCCCCAATGTCACATTCCATAAAGAGACTTGTCATAACTGCTCAGACCCTGAAATTCTGCCACTCCTGTGACTCGTACCCCCAATGACACATTCCATAGAGGCTTGTCATAACTGCTCAGACCCTGTAATCCTGCCACTCCTGTGACTCGTACCCCAATGTCACATTCCATAAAGAGACATCATAACTGCTCAGACCCTGTAATTCTGCCACTCGTTCACCTGTGACTTGTACCCCCAATGTCACATTCCATAAAGAGACTTGTCATAACTACTCAGACCCTGTAATTCTGCCACTCGTTGACCTGTGACTCATACCCCCAATGTCACATTCCATAAAGACCCTGTAATTCTGCCACTTTTTGACCTGTGACTCATACCCCAATGTCACATTCCATAAAGAGACTTGTCATAACTGCTCAGACCCTGTAATTCTGCCACTCCTGTAACACGTACCCCCAATGTCACATTCCATAAAAAGACTTGTCATAACTGCTCAGACCCTGTAATTCTGCCACTCGTTGACCTGTGACTCATACCCCCAATGTTACATTCCATAAAGAGACTTGTCATAACTGCTCAAACCCTGTAATTCTGCCACTCCTGTGACTCGTACCCTCAATGACACATTTCATAAAGAGACTTGTCATAAATGCTCAGACCCTGTAATTCTGCCACTCCTGTGACTCGTACCATCAATGTCACATTCCATAAAGAGACTTGTCATAACTGCTCCGACCCTGTAATTCTGCCACTTGTTGACCTGTTACATACCTCCAATGTCACATTCCATAAAGAGACTTGTCATAACTGCTCAGACCCTGTAATTCTGCCACTAGTTGACCTGTGACTTGTACTCCCAATGTCACATTCCATAAAAAGACTTGTAATAACTACTCAGACCCTGTAATTCTGCCACTCCTGTGACTCATACCCCCAATGTCACATTCCATAAAGAGACTTGTCATAACTGCTCAGACCCTGTAATTCTGCCACTCGTTCACCTCTGACTCATACCCCCAATGTCACCTTCCATAAAGAAACTTTTCATAACTGCTCAGACCCTGTAATTCTGCCACTCGTTGACCTGTGACTCGTACCCCAATGATACATTCCATAAAGAGACTTGTCATAACTGCTCAGACCCTGTAATTCTGCCACTCGTTGACCTGTGACTCGTACCCCAAATGTCACATTCCATAAAGAGACATGTCATAACTGCTCAGACCCTGTAATTATGCCACTTGTTTACCTGTGACTCATACTCCCAATGTCACATTCCATAAAAAGACATCATAACTACTCAGACCCTGTAATTCTGCCACTCCTGTGACTCGTACCCCCAATGTCACATTCCATAGAGAGACTTGTCATAACTGCTCAGACCCTGTAATTCTGCCACTTGTTCACCTGTGATTCGTACCCCCAATGTCACATTCCATAAAGAGACTTTTCATAACTGCTCAGACCCTGTAATTCTAACACTCGTTGACCTGTGATTTGTACCCCAATGTTACATTCCATAAAGAGACTTGTCATAACTGCTCAGACCCTGTAATTCTGCCACTCGTTGACCTGTGACTCGTACCCCCAATTTCACATTCAATAAAGAGACTTGTCATAACTGCTCAGACCCTGTAATTCTGCCACTCGTTGACCTGTGACTCTTACCCCCAATGTCACATTCAATAAAGAGACTTGTCATAACTGCTCAGACCCTGTAATTCTGACATTCGTTGACCTATGACTCGTACCCCAATGTCACCTTCCATAAAAAAGACTTATCGACTTCTGGTGGGCGGCGAACCAAGATGGCCACAAATCTGTGAGGCTCTGAGTGAAGACTCTTCTTTATGCCCATTATGTGTTGTCTAAACCACAACCATCCATCCATTTATTCCTTAACAGTACGGCTGTTCGGAAACTGAGAGGATCAAGAATTACAACACTTGGCCCCTGTGAAGTCGGTAAATACTGAAACCGGTGTGAGGTGCTCTGAGGTGGATTGTAACTTAGCACGCTATACACGGATTCTATAACACTGCACCGATGACTATCACTACAACGGATGCTTGCCAAACGCAATATTTACTTTCCGCCTTGAAGATGTTACTGCTCCCAGCATTTGCTAAATTGGAAGTAACTTTGCAACAATTGATGACTGAGATACATGCTCCTAAGCCGCCATTGTTGCATGCCGAATGGCACCATCTGCCAGAAACTCCATGACAAGAGGCTGTCATTGCGGTTCTGGCACAGTTACCTCTTGGGCAAGAGAGAGAGGGACAAGGAGTGAACGGAGCTACAGCGAATCTTACTACAATGGAGCCACTTATTGGAGCTACAAGTTTAACCCTGCGTGCTGATTTGCACTAAGAGCGGGGATCTTTTTATTTCATCTATCTACAATATAGCGGCCGCTATACTCCGTTTGTCAGCGATCCTGACCAATAGGATCTCCTCTTGGAGACAACACCTCTGACCGGTGACGTCACAGGACATGCATACGCCTCACGGAGGTGCTATCGGATCAACAGACTGAACTCTAGAAGGTAATACGTATGAATCTTACCTGGAACCGATCCTTATTGATGTGATTTTTTATTTTCGAGGGGCCCATGTAATCTATTTAAGATAATACAGAGACTTAATCACCATATTGGCAACAACATTTATTTGTTTTTTGTGCTTTTATCCATTTCTGTGTTTTTATTGTATCGGAGACGTCCGATTTTAATTTCTTTACATTGATGTATTCTATCTTTGCAATTATGTATTCTATCTAATTGTTTGATTAAATCCTTTGGCATAGCCAGTTACATATTCATTATTGTGATTTACTGCCGCACCTTCAGCTTCTGTAAGCGCTTCTCCATAAACTTTGTTCTTTTATTATCTTTTTTTCCCTATTGTTGGGGACTTTAGGGTTGGAGTAGTTTGGTGCTCTCTTGCGCACACTTCTTTTTATACATGGTTCCGGCACAGTTACCTCTTGGGCAAGAGAGAGAGGGACAAGGGGTGAACGGAGCTACAGCGAATCTTACTACAATGGAGCCACTTATTGCCCCTGACATCCAAGTGGTGATATTGTTTATGTCATTGTGTACATTCAATTAAGTATATGACATACTTGTTGCCACATTTGATGCAGCTTTTGGTGTCAAATACTTCCAGAGTGGTAGCTGAGGTAAAGGTTTTGGACACGTACATGTGATCACATGATTTGCATGATTTTTTACCGCATTTGTATGTGCCTTTTACCCTTAGCCAAGAACTGCCACTATCCTGTTTCTGAAGTAAGCTTGGAGATAGCATATTGCCCAAAGATAAGTTACACTTTGTCAGGGTTTTTTCCCTGCTTTGTTTGCCATGTGCTGCTGGCAGCCATTTTACTCACCTCTTACTGAATCTGGTGCAGAGTGTCTGATGCTGCTCATTTCCTGCACGCCCTCTTATGGCCGGAAGGGTGTACATCATCTGTGTGAGACAGGTTGCAGTCTCAGCATTGTGATGTCATCACTTATTATTTAAAGGGCCTCTGTTCAGTATGCTTTGCCCTTGTGTTGTCTCAGACCTGTTTGTGAGTTCCTGTGTATTACCTGGCTGTCTGATGACTACTCGCTTTGGCTCCTGACTCGGCTCGTCTGACTATTTGCTTTGGCTCCTGACTCGGCTCGTCTGACTACCAGCTCTGGCTTAGACTCCTGGCTTGATGTTTGACTTGTGGACTTTTTATTATTTTTTGTTATTAATAAAGGTGTGAATATTTTTGCACTTCTCGTCTCAGTCTGATTCCTGGCAACCAGACATTACGCAAGGGCCATGAATCCTGATGGTGCTAATAATCCACTTTTACCTACCATCATTTCTAGGATGGATGAACAGGATCACTGCTTGGATCATTTTGCACTAGCCCTGCAAACCCTGCTGACTCGCACTGCACATTTGGACCAGAGTGTCCCACAAGTTAAGGCTGCTCCTGTTTCCGCTGCTGTACCTAGTCCTACCATGAGCATGTCCAGTTCTGCACCTCTACCTCAGTGATATGGAGGCGATCCTATTCAGTGCAGAGGGTTTTTGAATCAGGTGGGCATTTACTTTGAGATGTTACCTCAGGCGTTTCCCTCTGACAGAGCTAAGGTGGGATTTCTCATCTCGTTACTCTCTGACACAGCTCTTGCCTGGGCTAATTCATCCACTAATAAACCTGTGATTTCAAATTACCCTGAATTTGTGGCCTCCTTTCGAAGGGTATTTGATGTTCCGGCTCGCTCCTCCTCTGCTACTAAATGACTCATGTCCATTCAGCAAGGTACGAGATCTGTTGCTCAGTATGCCACAGAGGTAGGTTGGAACAATGAAGCCCTTGTTGCCGCCTTCTTTCATGGGCTCTCTGATGTGATTAAAGACAAAGTTGCTGCCAGAGATTTACCAGAGGATCTCAAGGCATTGGCATCTCTTTTTAATCCTAATTGACATCAGACTAAGTAAGAGGCCCTTTTTCAGGGAGCGCTTGCAGAAGCCTCCTGTTACGTTGTCTCCTACGTGTTCGTTCCCACCCATGCCTCCCTCTCCTCCCATGCCTCATGGTCCCGAGTCACCAGGTACTGCTGAGTCGATGCAGTTGGTATTCACGCATCTCTTCACGGCGGAGAGGGCCTTTAGGAGGAGGGAGGGGCTCTGCCTATATTGTGGGTTACAGGACCACCTTTTAAAGTCTTGTCCTACACGGCCGGGAAACGCTCGAACCTAAGATCCTGTCGGGGGCAGACCTTGGGTGGTTTATCCTCGTCCCCGGAACCACTAAAGGAGAAACCTTTGGTCACGGTTGTCCTTTCCTGGGTGGACTCCTCCATAGTCACCCAGGCTCTTGTTGATTCCGGTGCTGCAGGCTATTTCATTGACAGTGTTTTTGTATCAAAGCACTCCTTTCCTGTATTGCCTCAGTCCGTTCTGCTTGCTATTGAGGCCATTGATGGCAGGCCCCTTCAGCCCACACACGTTACTCACGAAACCGCTCCATTATCCATAGCTGTTGGGGCTCTCCATTTTGAAACTCTCCAGTTCCAGGTGATAAACTCTCCGCATTTTTCGGTTGTTCTGGGTTATCCCTGGCTCCAAAAACACAATCCCAGTCTCAACTGGCGCAGGTCCGAAATTTTGTCATGGTCCCTGCAATGTATTTCCACTTGTCTTCAGAAACCAGTCAAAGTCTTGTGCACTTCTTCGGTATCTCAATTACCAGAGGAGTACCGAGATTTCCTAGACATTTTTGACAAGGTGCGTGCCGGTACGTTGCCTCCTCACCGGTCTTACGATTGTGCCATAGACCTGCAACCCGGTCTATTCCTCCTCGGGGCTGGGTTTACCCTCTGTCTTTTGCGGAGAATTATGCTATGGAGGAGTATGTTGCTGATGCTCTGTTGCGGGGAATCATCCGCAAATCCTGCACTCCTGCAAGGGCTGGCTTCTTCTTCGTGAAGAAAAAGGGTGGCTAGTAAAGACCATGCATTGATTATAGGGGTCTTAATCGTCTTACCATTAAGAATGCTTACCCTATTCCGCTCATTATGGAACTCTTTGACCACCTCAAGGGAGCTACGGTCTTTTCTGAACTTGATTTGAGAGGAGCATACAATTTTGTTAGGATCAAGGAGGGCCAAGAATAGAAAACAGCATTTAACACCAGGAGCGGGCATTATGAGTATCTTGTAATGCCCTTTGGCCTATGAAATGATCCAGCTGTTTTCCAGGAATTTATTAATGATGTCCTATGAGATATGTTGCAACAGTGTGTTGTGGTGTACTTAGATGATATCCTCATACACTCACCCACTCTTGAGGCTCATCATTCTGATGTTACACGGGTACTTCAGAGATTACGCGAGAACGGCCTGTTTTGTAAACTCGAGAAATTTGAGTTCCATCAGACTCAAGTAACCTTCCTAGGTTATGTAATCTCCGTTGCAGGGTTCTCCATGGATCCTGACAAGTTGTCTGCAGTCCTGCAGTGGCCTCGCCCAGTTGGTCTTCGCTCTATTCAACGTTTTTTTGGCTTTGCCTATTAATATAGGAAGTTTATTAAAAACTTTTCTTCCTTGGTCAAACCTATCACTGACATGACCCATAAGGAAAATGATCCACTCCATTGGTCACCTACTGCCAATTAGGCTTTTGAGAGTCTTAAGACTGCCTTTGCTGCCGCTCCAGTTCTGGCTCATCCTAACCCTGTCCTGCCTTTCATTATTGAGGTCGATGCATCTGAGACTGGAGTAGGTGCCCTCTCTTCTCAATGTCCTACGCCTGACGGTTCCTTGCATTCATGCGGTTTCTTCTCTAAGAAATTGTCTCCGGCGGAGTGCAATTTTGGCACTCAAGGAATGGAGGCACCTTCTCGAGGGTACTAGCGTACCAGTGCTCATTCTTACTGACCACAAGAATTTGACTTATCTCTCTGAAGCAAAAAGTTTGTTGCCCTGACAGGCCAGATGGGCGCTATTTTTGTCTTGGTTTAATTATGTGGTCTCCTACCTGCCTGGTAGTAAGAATGTTAGGGCTGATGCCCTCTCTTGACAATTTTTGCCTCTCTCCAAGGAGGAGTCTGTACCTATTCCAGTTATACCTCCTGACCATATTTTGCTTTCCATACGTACTAATCTGACTTCTCCCTTGGGGAAGGAGATACTGGCTGCAAAAACCAATGCACCTCCTGAGAAACCTAGTGGTAAGTGCTTTGTTCCTGAGAATCTTCAAACTAAACTATTGCACACTTACCACTATCCTAAAGCTGCAGGTCACACGGGCAAGAACCAAATGATTTGGTCTGTCACTCGACAATTCTGGTGGCCAGGTCTTCGTTTTGATGTTGCTGCGTATGTTGCCTCCTGCTCAGTCTGTGCACAGAATAAGACTCCTCGATGTGTGTGGGTCTTCTTCAACCTTTTGCTAATGGTAAGCGTCCTTGGACACATCTTTCCATGGACTTCATTGTCGAGCTCCCTGTTTCCAATGGCAATACTGTTATCCTAATGGTGGTTGACAGTTTTTCTAAAATGTCTCATTGCATTCTCTTGAAGAAGCTGCCTACCGCTCAGGAACTTGCTTCAATTTTTGCCCGGGAGGTCTTCCTTTTACATGGGTTACCCAAGGAGATAGTCTCGGACCGGGAGAGCCAGTTTTTCTCCAGATTTTGTCGTTCCTTTTGTGCTCAAATGGGGATCCAGCTTTCATTCTCCTCAGCATATCAACCTCAATCCAATGGGGCTGCGGAACGGTCTAATCAAGCTCTGGAACAGTTCCTCCATTGCTATGTCTCAGATCACCACAATAATTGGTCTGAACTGCTACCTTGGGCAGAGTTTGCTTGTAATAGTGCTATTAATGCATCATCCCAATTATCCCCGTTCACGGCGAATTATGAGTTCCATCCATCCTTGTTGCTCGATTCATTCATGTCTCAGGGTATTCCGGCTTTGGAGGAGCATCTCCGGCAACTTCACGTGGGTGCAGATTCAAGATTGCCTTCATCGTTCTATGCAGCGCCAAAGGTTCCAGGCTGATCATAGGCGCCTTCCTACCAGGTTGGTGAGAGGGTTTGGCTGTCCTCCAGCAACTTGAAACTTCATGTGCCTTCCAATAAACTGGCTCCCCGTTATGTTGGTCCTTTTCGAATACTCCGACGGGTCAATCCTGTGGCCTACACTCTTGACCTTCCTCCTGCAATGCGCATCTCCAATGTTTTTCATGTCTCCCTCTTGAAACCATTGGTTTGTAATCGGTTTACCACTGTGTTCCCTTGTCCTTGTCCTATCTCTGTTGACAACCATAAAGAATATGAGGTCAGCAGCATTATTGACTCTCGTATGTCCAGGGGCCGCATACAGTATTTGGTTCACTGGAGGGGCTACGGTCCGGAGGAGAGTTCATGGGATCCCTCCTCTGATGTACATGCTCCCGCCCTCCTCCGTGCCTTCCATGCCCGTTTCCCCAATAAGCATTTTGTCCTCCCACGTGGGAGGGGTCATTGAGGGGAGGGTACTGTCAGGGTTTTTTTCCCTGCTTTGTTTGCCATGTGCTGCTGGCAGCCATTTTACTCACCTCTTACTGAATCTGGTGCAGAGTGTCTAATGCTGCTCATTTCCTGCATGTATTCTTATGGCTGGACTGGTGTACATCATCCATGTGAGACAGGTTTCAGTCTCAGCATTGTGAAGTCATCACTTATTATTTAAAGGGCCTCTGTTCAGTATGCTTTGCCCTTGCATTGTCTCAGACCTGTTTGTGAGTTCCTGTGTATTACCTGGCTGTCTGACGTCCCTCCTGGTTCCTAACTCTGCTGTTCTCCTTGTTCCTGATTCCGGCTCGTCTGACTACTCGCTTTGGCTCTTGACTCGGCTCGTCTGACTATTCGCTTTGGCTCCTGACTCAGCTCGTCTGACTACCAGCTCTTGCTTAGACAACTGGCTTGATGTTTGACTTGTGGACTTTTTATTATTTTTTGTTATTATTATATATACGTAAAATTACAACCATCCTGGATGGTCTTGCGTAAAATATTATCTCCGCGTAGGATGGGAAGATTTCCCCTGACCACCTGGCAGACCTGATGGTATTGATTTGAATATGCCGTTATCAGGGTCGGTCTAGCTTTAGCATCTGTTTGTTTCTGCATGCTTATATTTTTTGGTTCAAGAAGTTTTTCTCTTTCTATTCGGTTTGCTTCCCAAAAAGCTTTGTTTACAATTTTCTTGGGATAGCCCCTAGCTTTAAGTCTAATTTTTAGATCTTCACTCTCTACTCTACTAAAGGACTTTGTTTTATTCTTTTCCAATGCTTTTTATCTGGAAGTCTCTTCTAATCCTACCTGGAAGTGCAAGGAATCATTTGTTTTACAGTTTTGTCTGTGGAGTACAGGGACTACAATCCTTCAGCACGACCGGGACTTTTCAGGGCTTCAGGTGCCTGTGACGTCACCGCAAGAAGAGGAGGTGTAGCATTTTCTGTGAGAAGCCGAGCCGAGTGTACATGAGAGCGAATTAACAAGAGGACACTATACTACAATCAAATATATAGGATGCCAGAAAAGTTCATCCCAAACTCATCCTCAAGAATAGCACTGAAGAAATACGGTTACTTTTGTCAATGATTGTAAAATTGAAACTTATGTTCTTACGTAGCTCTGTGCTCAGAGAGGTGGGAGGTGTTACACTGGCTGTTAGCCCGAGTGAGCTTTATACCAACAGCTGTCAGCATTGCACGGACTCCCTTCCTCTTACATTAAGCTTTTTACTCTCAGTTGCTTTCGACTTACCGTATTAAGACTTGTGTGCTACAGAGACTGTGTTTGTTTGATACTGTTGTTAGTCTGGTTGAAATTCCTACCAATATAATAAGAACGCTTTACAAGGCTCCCCAACATTACACTCTGCATGCTGCGATAAGTAACAGCTTATATAATCTGTACTCTGAGACTCTTTTTCTCTTTTTTAGATAATATATCTGTATACATATACATAATAGTTATTATCACTGTATATATACACATACATACACACAGGTCACAGATATAGTAATCATCACTGTATATTTACACACATATTGTTATTATCTCTGTATATAGACACATATAGATAATATCACTGTAGTTATACACATACAGTATAGATAATATATATGTATACATATACATAATAGTTATTATCACTGTATATATACACATACATACACACAGGTCACAGATATAGTAATCATCACTGTATATTTACACACATATAGATAATATCTCTGTATATAGACACATATAGATAATATCACTGTAGTTATACACATACAGTATAGATAATATATCTGTATACATATACATAATAGTTATTATCACTGTATATATACACATACATACACACAGGTCACAGATATAGTAATCATCACTGTATATTTACACACATATTGATATTATGTCTGTATATAGACACATATAGATAATATCTCTGTATATAGACACATATAGATAATATCACTGTATACACACACAGGTGACAGATATAGTAATCATCACTGTATATTTACACACATATTGTTATTATGTCTTTATATAGACACATATAGATAATATCTCTGTATATAGACACATATAGATAATATAACTGTATATAGACACATATAGATAATATCACTGTATACACACACAGGTCACAGATATAGTAATCATCACTGTATATTTACACACATATTGTTATTATCTCTGTATATAGACACATATAGATAATAGCACTGTAGTTATACACATACAGTATAGATAATATATCTGTATACATATACACAATAGTTATTATCACTGTATATATACACATACATACACACAGGTCACAGATATAGTAATCATCACTGTATATTTACACACATATAGATAATATCACTGTAGTTATACACATACAGTATAGATAATATATCTGTATACATATACACAATAGTTATTATCACTGTATATATACACATACATACACACAGGTCACAGATATAGTAATCATCACTTTATATTTACACACATATAGTTATTATGTTTGTATACAGACACACATAGATAATATCTCTGTATATAGACACATATAGATAATATCACTGTAGTTATACACATACAGTATAGATACTATATCTGTATACATATACATAATAGTTATTATCACTGTATATATACACATACATACACACAGGTCACAGATATAGTAATCATCACTGTATATTTACACACATATAGTTATTATGTTTGTATACAGACACACATAGATAATATCTCTGTATATAGACACATATAGATAATATCACTGTAGTTATACACATACAGTATAGATAATATATCTGTATACATATACATAATAGTTATTATCACTGTATATAGAGACATATAGATAATATCACTGTATACACACACAGGTCACAGATATAGTAATCATCACTGTATATTTACACACATATTGTTATTATCTCTGTATATAGACACATATAGATAATATCTCTGTATATAGACACATATAGATAATATCACTGTAGTTATACACATACAGTATATATAATATATCTGTATACATATACATAATAGTTATTATCACTGTATATATACACATACATACACACAGGTCACAGATATAGTAATCATCACTGTATATTTACACACATATTGTTATTATGTCTGTATATAGACACATATAGATAATATCACTGTATACAGACACATATAGATAATATCTCTGTAGTTATACACATACAGTATAGATAATATATCTGTATACATATACATAATAGTTATTATCACTGTATATATACACATACATACATACAGGTCACAGATATAGTAATCATCACTGTATATTTACACACATATAGTTATTATGTCTGTATATAGACACATATAGATAATATCACTGTAGTTATACACATACAGTATAGATAATATATCTGTATACATATACATAATAGTTATTATCACTGTATATATACACATACATACATACAGGTCACAGATATAGTAATCATCACTGTATATTTACACACATATTGTTATTATGTCTGTATATAGACACATATAGATAATATCTCTGTATATAGACACATATAGATAATATCACTGTAGTTATACACATACAGTATAGATAATATATCTGTATACATATACATAATAGTTATTATCACTGTATATATACACATACATACATACAGGTCACAGATATAGTAATCATCACTGTATATTTACACACATATTGTTATTATGTCTGTATATAGACACATATAGATAATATCACTGTATACAGACACATATAGATAATATCTCTGTAGTTATACACATACAGTATAGATAATATATCTGTATACATATACATAATAGTTATTATCACTGTATATATACACATACATACACACAGGTCACAGATATAGTAATCATCACTGTATATTTACACACATATTGTTATTATGTCTGTATATAGACACATATAGATAATATCTCTGTATACAGACACATATAGATAATATCTCTGTAGTTATACACATACAGTATAGATAATATATCTGTATACATATACATAATAGTTATTATCACTGTGTATATACACATACATACACACAGATATAGTAATCATCACTGTATATTTACACACATATTGTTATTATCTCTGTATATAGACACATATAGATAATATCTCTGTATACATACACACAGGTCACAGATATAGTAATCATCACTGTATATTTACACACATATAGTTATTATGTTTGTATACAAACACATATAGATAATATCACTGTAGTTATACACATACAGTATAGATAATATATCTGTATACATATACATAATAGTTATTATCACTGTATATATATATACACATACATACACACAGGTCACAGATATAGTAATCATCACTTTATATTTACACACATAGGGGGGTAGTTATCAAGCCGTCAACCTCAAATACGCTGGAATTCCGCA
Organism: Bombina bombina; assembly: GCF_027579735.1. NCBI lineage: Eukaryota > Metazoa > Chordata > Amphibia > Anura > Bombinatoridae > Bombina > Bombina bombina. Next base: position 641,708,590 of record NC_069505.1, on the reverse strand, counting down.
GCGTATTTGTGGCGAGGCTGATTCGCCTTAGTTATCAAAGGCTAGATCCCGGCAAAAGTAGAATTTTGTGACGTAAACTTCGATCCGCCGGACTCAGTCCGACACAGATCGATTCTTACGTCACTCCAGATGTTCCGCACACAAGTGCGGCACAATCTCACTACTTTTGCTAGTTATCAAAAAACTAGCAGGTACGCTCGGCACTTTTACGGCCCAGCATACCTGGTTTTCAAACCGCCACCCTGGAGGCGGCGGATCCCATAGGTATCAATGGGAGTCTGACCATAGCGAAAGTACAAGTTCGCTGCTGACAGACATCCCATTGATTTCTATGGGAGATGTCTACACCTAACACCCTAACATGTACCCCGAGTATAAACACCGCTAATCTGACCCCCCCCTAAAACCGCCACATCTAAATAAAGTTATTACCCCCTAAACCGCCGCTCCCGGAGCCCACCGCAAGCTAATCTATACCTATTAACCCCTAAACTGCCGCTCCCGGAGCCCACCGCCACCTACATGATACCTAGTAACCCCTTATCCTGCCTACCCTATAATAAAGTTATCAACCCCTATCCTGCCGATCCCGCACCTCGCCGCAAATAAATAGTTTAACCCCTAAACCGCCGCTCCCTGACCCTGCCGCAACCTATATTAAATTTATTAACGCCTAATCTGCCCCCCCTACACCGTCGCCACCTATAATACATTTATTAACCCCTATCTTGCCCCCCACTACACCACCGCCTCTGTAATAAATGTATTTACCCCTAAACCTAAGTCTAACACTAACCCTAACACCCCCTTAACTTAAATATTAATTAAATAAATCTAAATCATATTTCTATTATGAACTAAATTAATCCTATTTAAAACTAAATACTTACCTGTAAAATAAACCCTAAGGCCTAGATTTAGAGTTTGGCGGTAGCCGTGAAAACCAGCGTTAGAGGCTCCTAACGCTGGTTTTAGGCTACTGCCGGTATTTGGAGTCAGTCAAAAAAGGGTCTAACGCTCACTTTTCAGCTGCGACTTTTCCATACCGCAGATCCCCTTACGTCAATTGCGTATCCTATCTTTTCAATGGGATCTTTCTAACTCCGGTATTTAGAGTCGTGTCTGAAGTGAGCGTTAGAAATCTAAGGCAAAACTCCAGCCACAGAAAAAAGTCAGTAGTTAAGAGCTTTTTGGGCTAACGCCGGTTTATAAAGCTCTTAACTACTGTGCTCTAAAGTACACTAACACCCATAAACTACCTATGTACCCCTAAACTGAGGTCCCCCCACATCGCCGCCACTCGATTAAATTTTTTTAACCCCTAATCTGCTGACCGCCACCTACGTTATACTTATGTACCCCTAATCTGCTGCCCCTAACACCGCCGACCACTATATTATATTTATTAACCCCTAATCTGCCCCCCACAACGTCGCCACCAACTACCTACAATAATTAACCCCTAATCTGCCGACCGCAAAGCGCCGCTACTTAAGTTATCCTTATGTACCCCTAATCTGCTGCCCCTAACACCGCCGACCCCTATATTATATTTATTAACCCCAAATCTGCCCCCCACAACGTCGCCTCCACCTGCCTACACTTATTAACCCCTAATCTGCCGAGCGGACCTCACCGCTACTCTATTAAATTTATTTACCCCTAAAGCTAATTCTAACCCTAACCCTAACACCCCCCTAAGTTAAATATAATTTTATTCTAACGAAATAAATTAACTCTTATTAAATAAATCATTCCTATTTAAAGCTAAATACTTACCTGTAAAATAAACCTTAATATAGCTACAATATAACGAATAATTAAATTGTAGCTATTTTAGGATTTATATTTATTTTACAGGCAACTTTGTATTTATTTTAACTAGGTACAATAGCTATTAAATAGTTAAGATTTTTTTAATAGTTACCTAGTTAAAATAATAACAAAATTACCTGTAAAATAAATCCTAACATAAGTTACAATTAAACCTAACACTATACTATCATTAAATTAATTAAATAAAATACCTACAATTACCTACAATTAAACCTAACACTACACTATCAATAAATGAATTAAATACAATATCTACAAATAAATACAATGAAATAAACTAACTAAAGTACAAAAAATAAAAAAGAACTAAGTTACAAAAAATAAAAAAATATTTACAAACATTAGAAAAATATTACACCAATTTTAAACTAATTACACCTACTCTAAGCCCCCTAATAAAATAACAAAGACCCCCAAAATAAAAAAATGCCCTACCCTATTCTAAATTACTAAAGTTCAAAGCTCTTTTACCTTACCAGCCCTGAACAGGGCCCTTTGCGGGGCATGCCCCAAAAAATTCAGCTCTTTTTCCTGTAAAAAAACACATACAATACCCCCCCCCCCCAACATTACAACCCACCACCCACATACCCCTAATCTAACCCAAACCCCCCTTAAATAAACCTAACACTAAGCCCCTGAAGATCTTCCTACCTTGTCTTCACCTCACCAGGTATCACGATCCGTCCTGGCTCCGATATCTTCATCTAAGCCCAAGCGGGGGCTAGACATCCATCATCCGACGGCTGAAGAAGTCCAGAAGAGGCTCCAAAGTCTTCATCCTATCCGGGAAGAAGAGTAGATCCGGACCGGCAACCATCTTCTTCCAAGCGGCATCTTCTATCTTCATCCGATGAGGACCGGCTCCATCTTGAAGACATCCACCGCGGACCCATCTTCTTCCGACGACGACTTCCCGACGAATGACGGTTCCTTTAAGGGACATCATCCAAGATGGCGTCCCTCGAATTCCGATTGGCTGATAGGATTCTATCAGCCAATCGGAATTAAGGTAGGAAAATTCTGATTGGCTGATGGAATCAGCCAATCAGAATCAAGTTCAATCCGATTGGCTGATCCGATCAGCCAATCAGATTGAGCTTGCATTCTACTGGCTGATCGGAACAGCCAATAGAATGCAAGCTCAATCTGATTGGCTGATTGAATCAGCCAATCAGATTGAACTTGATTCTGATTGGCTGATTCCATCAGCCAATCAGAATTTTCCTACCTTAATTCCGATTGGCTGATAGAATCCTATCAGCCAATCGTAATTCGAGGGACGCCATCTTGGATGACGTCCCTTAAAGGAGCCTTCATTCGTCGGTAGTCCGTCGGGAAAGAAGGATGTTCCGCGTCGGCGGGATGAAGATTCAAGACCCGGTTTCGAAGATGACATCGCCCGGATAGAAGACTTCTTCAGCGCCTCTTGGAAGATGACATCGCCCGGATGGAATATTTCTTCAGCGCCGCTTGGAGGATCACTTCATCGGATGGAAGATTTCTTCAGCGCCCCTTGGAGGATCACTTCTGCCGGTCCGGATGTCCTCTTCAGTTCCATCGGTGGCTCGGCTGAGTGAAGATGACTAAAGGTAGGATGATCTTCAGGGGATTAGTGTTAGGTTATTTTAAGGGGGGTTTGGGTTAGATTAGGGGTATGTGGGTGGTGGGTTTTAATGTTGGGGGGGGTTGTATTTTTCTTTTACAGGCAAAAGAGCTGCCCCCACAAAAGGCCCTTTTAAGGGCTGGTAAGGTAAAAGAGCTTTGAACTTTTTTAATGTAGAATAGGGTAGGGCATTTTTTTTATTTTGGGGGGGTTTGTTATTTTATTAGGGGGCTTAGATTAGGTGTAAGTAGCTTAAAATTGTTGTAATTTTTTTTAAATGTTTGTAACTTATTTTTTTTATTTTTTGTAACTTAGCTTTTTTTATTTTTTGTACTTTAGTTAGTTTATGTAATTGTATTTAATTGTAGTTATTTGTAGGTAGTTTATTTAGTTAATTTAATGATAGTGTAGTGTTAGGTTTAATTGTAACTTAGGTTAGGATTTATTTTACAGGTAATTTTGTATTTCTTTTAGCTAGGTAGTTATTAAATAGTTAATAACTATTTAATAACTATTCTAACTAGCTAAAATAAATACAAAGTTACCTGTAAAATAAATATAAATCCTACAATAGCTACAATGTAATTATTAATTATATTGTAGCTATCTTAGGGTTTATTTTACAGGTAAGTATTTAGTTTTAAATAGGAATAATTTATTAAAGTACAGTGTAGTGTTAGGTGTAATTGTAACTTAGGTTAGTTTTTATTTTACAGGTAAATTTCTCTTTATTTTAGCTAGGTAAGCTATTAAATAGTTAATAACTATTTAATAGCTATTGTACCTAGTTAAAATAAATTGAAAGTTACCTGTAAAATAAATATAAATCCTAAAATAGCTACAATGTAATTATTATTTATATTATAGCTATATTAGGCTTTATTTTAAAGGTAAGTATTTAGTTTTAAATAGGATTAACTTAGTTAATAATAGAAATATTATTTAGATTTATTTAATTAATATTTAAGTTAGGGGGGTGTTAGGGTTAGTGTTAGACTTAGGTTTAGGGGTTAATAATTTTATTACAGTGGCGGCGGTGTAGTGGGGGGCAGGATAGGGGTTAATACATTTATTATAGGTTCGCGACGGTGTAGGGGGGCAGGATAGGGGTTAATAAATTTAATATAGGTTGCGGCGGGTTCAGGGAGCGGCGGTTTAGGGGTTAAACTATTTATTTATTTGCGGCGAGGTGCGGGATCAGCAGGATAGGGGTTAATAACTTTATTATAGAGGGCGGCGGTATAGGGGGGGCAGGATAGGGGTTACTAGGTATAATGTAGGTGGCGGTGGGCTCCGGGAGCGGCGGTTTAGGGGTTAAGACATTTATTATAGTTGCGGTGGGCTCCGGGAGTGGCGGTTTAGGGGTTAAGACATTTATTATAGTTGCGGCAGGGTCTAGGAGCGGCGGTTTAGGGGTTAGTAACTTTATTTAGTTGCGGGGGGCTCCGGGGGCGCCGGTATAGGGGGTAGAACAGTGCAGTTTAGTGTGAGTGCTTAGTGACAGGCTAGCAATAAAGTTGTGAAAAAGCCGAAGAGCAGCGAGATCGGATGAGTGATAAATCTCACAGTCCGCTGCTCATCGCCCCGCGGCTTTTTGACAGCTTTATTTGATAACTTAGGCGTATTTTTTCAGGTCCGCGGCGGCGAAGGTAGGCGAGCTTAGGCGGGCGTATTGGGCCGGCGAAGGCAGAAAAGTTGACGGCTTGATAACTACCCCCCATATAGTTATTATGTCTGTATATAGACACATATAGATAATATCACTGTATACAGACACATATAGATAATATCACTGTAGTTATACACATACAGTATAGATAATATATCTGTATACATATACATAATAGTTATTATCACTGTATATATACACATACATACACACAGGTCACAGATATAGTAATCATCACTGTATATTTACACACATATAGATAATATCTCTGTATATAGACACATATAGATAATATCACTGTAGTTATACACATACAGTATAGATAATATATCTGTATACATATACATAATAGTTATTATCACTGTATATATATACAGATACATACACACAGATATAGTAATCATCACTGTATATTTACACACATATTGTTATTATGTCTTTATATAGACACATATAGATAATATCTCTGTATATAGACACATATAGATAATATCACTGTATATAGACACATATAGATAATATCACTGTATACACACACAGGTCACAGATATAGTAATCATCACTGTATATTTACACACATATTGTTATTATGTTTGTATACAGACACATATAGATAATATCACTGTAGTTATACACATACAATATAGATAATATATCTGTATACATATACGTAATAGTTATTATCACTGTATATATACACACACATACACACAGAAAATCATCACTGTATATTTACACACATATTGTTATTATGTCTGTATATAGACACATATAGATAATATCTCTGTATATAGACACATATAGATAATATCACTGTAGTTATACACATACAGTATAGATAATATATCTGTATACATATACATAATAGTTATTATCACTGTATATATACACATACATACACACAGGTCACAGATATAGTAATCATCACTGTATATTTACACACATATAGATAATATCTCTGTATATAGACACATATAGATAATATCACTGTAGTTATACACATACAGTATAGATAATATATCTGTATACATATACATAATAGTTATTATCACTGTATATATACACATACATACACACAGGTCACAGATATAGTAATCATCACTGTATATTTACACACATATTGTTATTATGTTTGTATACAGACACATATAGATAATATCACTGTAGTTATACACATACAATATAGATAATATATCTGTATACATATACATAATAGTTATTATCACTGTATATATACACACACATACACACAGATATAGTAATCATCACTGTATATTTACACACATATTGTTATTATCTCTGTATATAGACACATATAGATAATATCTCTGTATATAGACACATATAGATAATATCACTGTAGTTATACACATACAGTATAGATAATATATCTGTATACATATACATAATAGTTATTATCACTGTATATATACACATACATACACACAGGTCACAGATATAGTAATCATCACTGTATATTTACACACATATTGTTATTATGTCTTTATATAGACACAGATTATATCTCTGTATATAGACACATATAGATAATATCACTGTATACACACACAGGTCACAGATATAGTAATCATCACTGTATATTTACACACATATTGTTATTATGTCTGTATATAGACACATATAGATAATATCTCTGTATATAGACACATATAGATAATATCACTGTAGTTATACACATACAGTATAGATAATATATCTGTATACATATACATAATAGTTATTATCACTGTATATATACACATACATACACACAGGTCACAGATATAGTAATCATCACAGTATATTTACACACATATTGTTATTATGTCTTTATATAGACACAGATTATATCTCTGTATATAGACACATATAGATAATATCACTGTATATAGACACATATAGATAATATTACTGTATACACACACAGGTCACAGATATAGTAATCATCACTGTATATTTACACACATATTGTTATTATGTCTGTATATAGACACATATAGATAATATCTCTGTATATAGACACATATAGATAATATCTCTGTATATAGACACATATAGATAATATCACTGTAGTTATACACATACAGTATAGATAATATATCTGTATACATATACATAATAGTTATTATCACTGTATATATACACATACATACACACAGGTCACAGATATAGTAATCATCACTGTATATTTACACACATATTGTTATTATGTCTTTATATAGACACAGATTATATCTCTGTATATAGACACATATAGATAATATCACTGTATATAGACACATATAGATAATATTACTGTATACACACACAGGTCACAGATATAGTAATCATCACTGTATATTTACACACATATTGTTATTATGTCTGTATATAGACACATATAGATAATATCTCTGTATATAGACACATATAGATAATATCACTGTAGTTATACAGTATCTTTGGAATGCACGCTCTGTCTGTAACAAACTCACAACTGTTCATGACCTTTTTATTTCTAATGCTTTCAATCTTCTAGCAATTACTGAAACCTGGTTATCATCTTCTGACACTGCTTCCATTGCTGCTCTCACGCACGGTGGTCTCCACTTTAGCCACACACCTAGGCCAGGTGATAGACATGGTGGCGGTGTTGGTATCTTACTCTCCCCCTCCTGCTCCTTTCAGCACCTGCAGCCTCATCCATCTCTCTCCTTTTCCTCCTTTGAAGTTCACTGCATCCGACTATTCTCCCCCCTCTCCCTCAGGGTGGCAGTTATCTATCGCCCCCCTGGACCAACCTCCCAATTCCTTGATAACTTCGCTGCCTGGCTCTCTCACTTTCTCTCTACAAATACACCTGCTTTAATCCTGGGGGACTTCAACATCCCCATTGATAACCCATCTGCCCCTGCTGCCTCTAAACTTCTCTCACTCACAAACTCCTTTGGTCTCTCACAATCCACCATATTCCCTACTCACCGCGATGGACACTCTATTGATCTAGTATTCTCCTACCTCTGCTCTCCCTCTGACGCCACCTGTCTCCCATTTCCCATCTCAGACCACCATCTGCTCACCTTTAAGCTTAATATACAGGCTAAACCTACTTCTCCCCCTCACCCCCGCACCTGTAGAAATCTGCACACTGTGGATCCTCTACAACTCTCTAACCTTATTCAAAAACACCTCCCCCACACTTCCACAATATCCTGCCCTGACCTTGCTACAACCCACTATAACAACACTCTCTCCTCGGCACTGGACACTTTCGCTCCTCCCCAAATACGCAAAACCCCACGCCGTCGGCTCCAACCCTGGCACTCTAACCAAACACGCTACCTGCAAAAATGCTCCCGTGCTGCTGAACGTGCCTGGAGAAAATCCCGCTCTGAATCAGATTTCCTTCACTATAAGTTCATTCTTTATTCTTACTCCTCTGCCCTTCACTTAGCCAAGCAAACCTACTTCTCTTCTCTTATATCTACTCACTCCACAAACCCTAAACGTCTCTTCTCCATTATCAACTCTCTCCTTTACCCACCTTCACCACCCCCTTCATCTGCCTTTAGTGCTCAAGACCTGGCAGACTACTTTTTCAACAAAACAATTACCATCCGAAATAATATCCCAACACAAGTCTGCAACCTTCCATCTCCGCCCCTGGCAACCCCCTCCACCACTCTCAGCACCTTCCCCGCTACCTCTGAGAATGAAGTGAGTTCCCTATTGTCTTCCTCACACCTCACTACCTGCCCACTTGACCCTATCCCTTCACATCTAATACCGTCTCTGTCTTCTACCCTCACTCCAGCTCTTACTCACATATTTAACCTATCCCTTACTACCGGTTCATTCCCATCTTCCTTCAAACATGCAAAGGTCACCCCCATCCTCAAAAAACCCTCCCTCGACCCCAATTCTCCTGCAAACTACCGCCCCATATCACTGCTTCCGCTAGCTTCAAAAGTCCTGGAAAAACTAGTCTTCGATCGCTTAACCCACTTCTTGTCCTCCAACTCACTGCTTGACCCCTTACAATCTGGCTTCCGTTCCCAACACTCAACTGAGACTGCCCTCACCAAAGTTACTAATGATCTTCTTTCTGCTAAAAAAAATGTCCACTACTCAATACTTATCTTACTTGATCTGTCTGCTGCCTTTGACACAGTTGACCATCCCCTTCTCCTACGGACTCTCAGCTCCTTTGGGCTCTCTGACACTGCCCTTTCCTGGATCCACTCTTATCTCTCTAATAGGTCCTTTTCTGTCTCCTTTGCTGGTGGCGACTCCTCTCCATTGCCTCTGTCTGTTGGAGTACCTCAAGGCTCTGTTCTGGGTCCCCTACTCTTCTCTATTTATACATCCTCACTGGGAAAACTTATCAGTAGCTATGGCTTCAACTACCACCTCTATGCTGATGATACCCAGATCTACCTATCCGCCCCTTCACTCTCTCCTTCTATCCTTGCTCACATCGGTGTCTGCTTATCTGGCATTTCTTCTTGGATGGCCTCTCACCACCTAAAAATCAATATGTCCAAGACCGAGCTCCTTCTAATCCCCCCCTCTAATTCTACCCCGGTTCCTAACTTTTCAATCACTGTTGGTGATACCACTATCTCCCCATCACCCCAAGTCCGTGTCCTAGGAGTTACACTTGACTCCAATCTGTCCTTCATTCCCCACATCCAATTGCTCTCTTCCTCCTGTCGCAACCATCTACGCAATATCTCCAAAATCCGTCCATTTCTGAGTGCTGAAACTACTAAACAGCTAATCCACTCCCTGGTAATCTCCCGACTTGACTACTGTAATAACCTACTAACTGGCCTCCCTCTCTTCCGCCTCTCCCCTCTTCAATCCATCCTAAATGCCTCTGCTAGGCTAATCCACCTCTCCCGACGCTCTGTATCTGCTGCACCTCTCTGCGAGTCCCTTCACTGGCTACCCATCCACAGCAGAATTAAATTCAAAATTCTCATCCTGACCTACAAAGCCCTTACCAACGTAGCCCCCCCCCCTACCTGTCCTCACTCATCAAGAAATATACTCCAGCCCGCCCCCTAAGATCCAACAATGACCTGCTCCTTGCATCTTCTACCATCACCTCCTCCCATGCTAGACTACAGGACTTCTCTCGTGCAGCACCAACCATCTGGAATGCACTTCCCAGAGCTGTTAGACTTTCCCCTAACCTTTCCTCCTTTAAACGCTCCCTAAAGACCTTTCTGTTCATGGAAGCCTATCTCTAAATCAGTAAAAAATGAATTCTACCTGCCTAACTGCTGCCCCATCTAACTCCACACTAACATCATTCTCACCTTTGCAGTGCCCACCTCCTGTTTCTCACCCTCCTACCATCTAGATTGTAAGTTCCCACGGGAACAGGGCCCTCAATTCCCCCTGTATTTGTTTTGTTAAACTTTGGTGTCTTCTATATTGTATTGTACTGTACTTTTATCTTTGTACCCATGGACAGCCCTGCGGAATCTGTTGGCGCTTTATAAATAAAGAATAATAATAATAATAATAATAATACACATACAGTATAGATAATATATCTGTATACATATACATAATAGTTATTATCACTGTGTATATACACATACATACACACAGATATAGTAATCATCACTGTATATTTACACACATATTGTTATTATGTCTGTATATAGACACATATAGATAATATCTCTGTATATAGACACATATAGATAATATCACTGTAGTTATACACATACAGTATAGATAATATATCTGTATACATATACATAATAGATATTATCACTGTATATATACACATACATACACACAGGTCACAGATATAGTAATCATCACTGTATATTTACACACATATTGTTATTATGTCTTTATATAGACACATATAGATAATATCACTGTAGTTATACACATACAGTATAGATACTATATCTGTATACATATACATAATAGTTATTATCACTGTATATATACACATACATACACACAGGTCACAGATATAGTAATCATCACTGTATATTTACACACATATAGTTATTATGTCTGTATATAGACACATATAGATAATATCACTGTATACAGACACATATAGATAATATCTCTGTAGTTATACACATACAGTATAGATAATATATCTGTATACATATACATAATAGTTATTATCACTGTATATATACACATACATACACACAGGTCACAGATATAGTAATCATCACTGTATATTTACACACATATTGTTATTATGTTTGTATACAGACACACATAGATAATATCTCTGTATACAGACACATATAGATAATATCACTGTAGTTATACACATACAGTATAGATAATATATCTGTATACATATACATAATAGTTATTATCACTGTGTATATACACATACATACACACAGATATAGTAATCATCACTGTATATTTACACACATATTGTTATTATGTCTGTATATAGACACATATAGATAATATCTCTGTATATAGACACATATAGATAATATCACTGTAGTTATACACATACAGTATATATAATATATCTGTATACATATACATAATAGTTATTATCACTATATATATACACATACATACACACAGGTCACAGATATAGTAATCATCACTGTATATTTACACACATATTGTTATTATGTTTGTATACAGACACACATAGATAATATCTCTGTATATAGACACATATAGATAATATCACTGTAGTTATACACATACAGTATATATAATATATCTGTATACATATACATAATAGTTATTATCACTGTATATATACACATACATACACACAGGTCACAGATATAGTAATCATCACTGTATATTTACACACATATTGTTATTATGTCTGTATATAGACACATATAGATAATATCTCTGTATATAGACACATATAGATAATATCACTGTAGTTATACACATACAGTATAGATAATATATCTGTATACATATACATAATAGTTATTATCACTGTGTATATACACATACATACACACAGATATAGTAATCATCACTGTATATTTACACACATATTGTTATTATGTCTGTATATAGACACATATAGATAATATCTCTGTATATAGACACATATAGATAATATCACTGTAGTTATACACATACAGTATATATAATATATCTGTATACATATACATAATAGTTATTATCACTGTATATATACACATACATACACACAGGTCACAGATATAGTAATCATCACTGTATATTTACACACATATTGTTATTATGTTTGTATACAGACACACATAGATAATATCTCTGTATATAGACACATATAGATAATATCACTGTAGTTATACACATACAGTATATATAATATATCTGTATACATATACATAATAGTTATTATCACTGTATATATATACACATACATACACACAGATATAGTAATCATCACTGTATATTTACACACATATTGTTATTATGTTTGTATACAGACACACATAGATAATATCTCTGTATACAGACACATATAGATAATATCACTGTAGTTATACACATACAGTATATATAATATATCTGTATACATATACATAATAGTTATTATCACTGTATATATACACATACATACACACAGGTCACAGATATAGTAATCATCACTGTATATTTACACACATATTGTTATTATCTCTGTATATAGACACATATAGATAATATCACTGTATATAGACACATATAGATAATATCACTGTAGTTATACACATACAGTATATATAATATATCTGTATACATATACATAATAGTTATTATCACTGTGTATATACACATACATACATACAGGTCACAGATATAGTAATCATCACTGTATATTTACACACATATTGTTATTATGTCTGTATATAGACACAGATTATATCTCTGTATATAGACACATATAGATAATATCTCTGTATATAGACACATACATAGTTGCCAACAGTCCCTGATTTCCAGGGACAGTCCCTGGATTTTGTTGTATGTCCCTGGATTTTTTTGTCCCTGGAAATGTCCCTGAAAATCTCTTTTGCACAACATTTATTGTTTGCATGCCATATATATATACACACAGATAGATGATAAATAGATATAGTGTATTATTTAAATATAATTCACTCCTAATGGAATATTATTATTGAATGGGTTCACATATTTTTTGTCTTTCTAATTTTGATGCTGTGTTGTAAAAATAACCATATGCCCAGAATGTGTTCCAGAGACTGGGTAGGTGTAAGAGCTTGGTGCTGTAATCTGTATAATAAACTATGGATAAGTCTAAATGATACTATTACTTTCAAATGGGTCTGTTTTGATTGCAGAACTGAGTGGGCGGAGCAGTTGAACAGTAGGTCGTCAATACTCCAGTAACCCGCTTGCTTGCTCTGCTGCAAAGTGTCCCTGGAATTTTTTTTGAAATGTTGGCAACTATGCACATATAGATAATATCTCTGTATATAGACACATATAGATAATATCACTGTAGTTATACACATACAGTATAGATAATATATCTGTATACATATACATAATAGTTATTATCACTGTATATATACACATACATACACACAGGTCACAGATATAGTAATCATCACTGTATATTTACACACATATTGTTATTATGTCTGTATATAGACACATATAGATAATATCACTGTAGTTATACACATACAGTATAGATAATATATCTGTATACATATACATAATAGTTATTATCACTGTATATATACACATACATACATACAGGTCACAGATATAGTAATCATAACTGTATATTTACACACATATTGTTATTATGTCTTTATATAGACACAGATTATATCTCTGTATATAGACACATATAGATAATATCACTGTATACACATACAGTATATATAATATATCTGTATACATATACATAATAGTTATTATCACTGTATATATACACATACATACACACAGGTCACAGATATAGTAATCATCACTGTATATTTACACACATATTGTTATTATGTTTGTATACAGACACACATAGATAATATCTCTGTATATAGACACATATAGATAATATCACTGTAGTTATACACATACAGTATAGATAATATATCTGTATACATATACATAATAGTTATTATCACTGTATATATACACATACATACACACAAGTCACAGATATAGTAATCATCACTGTATATTTACACACATATTGTTATTATGTCTGTATATAGACACATATAGATAATATCTCTGTATATAGACACATATAGATAATATCACTGTAGTTATACACATACAGTATAGATAATATATCTGTATACATATACATAATAGTTATTATCACTGTATATATACACATACATACACACAAGTCACAGATATAGTAATCATCACTGTATATTTACACACATATTGTTATTATGTCTGTATATAGACACATATAGATAATATCTCTGTATATAGACACATATAGATAATATCACTGTAGTTATACACATATAGATACATACGACCATATATGCCGTTAGGTACGGTTTCCATCTTTCTTGGAATAAAATTCTGGCGATGCTAATTACAGTACATTTGTTTTCTATTGGGTTACCATGTACATTATGTGCCATGGGTGGCAACCTTAAGAAAGAGTTAATCATCGCTCAGCAGGTTTGTATCAGGGAGGGGACTAACCACAGCCAATCCGATTGTACGGCAATAAAGGGGTTATTATATAAAGCATATACAAACAAAACACAGCAGCTATATAAGCTACTGGCAGAGTCTGCCCACAAGAAACATGGCAGATGAAACCTCATCAAACAAGTCATGTGACTGACACAGTACTCTACGGGGAACAGCTTCCTGTATCAGACAGATCCAGTAGCATTCTGCACAGAGGTTTGTATTATAACTAAACCTGTGTATAGTAACATAATATACATAATGCTGTACCTGTGTATAGTAACATAATATACATAATGCTGTACCTATGTTTAGTAACATAGGGTGTACCTGTGTATAGTAACATAGGGTGTACCTGTGTATAGTAACATAGGGTGTACCTGTGTATAGTAACATAATATACATAATGCTGTACCTGTGTATAGTAACATAATATACATAATGCTGTACCTGTGTATAGTAACATAATATACATAATGCTGTACCTGTGTATAGTAACATAATATACATAATGCTGTACCTGTGTATAGTAACATAATATACATAATGCTGTACCTGTGTATAGTAACATAATATACATAATGCTGTACCTATGTATAGTAACATAGGGTGTACCTGTGTATAGTAACATAATATACATAATGCTGTACCTGTGTATAGTAACATAGGGTGTACCTGTGCATAGTAACATAATATACATAATGCTGTACCTGTGCATAGTAACATAATATACATAATGCTGTACCTGTGTATAGTAACATAATATACATAATGCTGTACCTGTGTATAGTAACATAATATACATAATGCTGTACCTGTGCATAGTAACATAATATACATAATGCTGTACCTGTGCATAGTAACATAATATACATAATGCTGTACCTGTGTATAGTAACATAATATACATAATGCTGTACCTGTGTATAGTAACATAGGGTGTACCTGTGCATAGTAACATAATATACATAATGCTGTACCTGTGTATAGTAACATAGGGTGTACCTGTGCATAGTAACATAATATACATAATGCTGTACCTGTGTATAGTAACATAGGGTGTACCTGTGTATAGTAACATAGGGTGTACCTGTGCATAGTAACATAATATACATAATGCTGTACCTGTGTATAGTAACATAATATACATAATGCTGTACCTGTGTATAGTAACATAGGGTGTACCTGTGCATAGTAACATAATATACATAATGCTGTACCTGTGTATAGTAACATAGGGTGTACCTGTGTATAGTAACATAGGGTGTACCTGTGCATAGTAACATAATATACATAATGCTGTACCTGTGTATAGTAACATAATATACATAATGCTGTACCTGTGTATAGTAACATAATATACATAATGCTGTACCTGTGTATAGTAACATAGGGTGTACCTGTGCATAGTAACATAATATACATAATGCTGTACCTGTGTATAGTAACATAGGGTGTACCTGTGTATAGTAACATAATATACATAATGCTGTACCTGTGTATAGTAACATAGGGTGTACCTGTTTATAGTAACATAATATACATAATGCTGTACCTGTGTATAGTAACATAATATACATAATGCTGTACCTGTGTATAGTAACATAGGGTGTACCTGTGCATAGTAACATAATATACATAATGCTGTACCTGTGTATAGTAACATAATATACATAATGCTGTACCTGTGTATAGTAACATAATATACATAATGCTGTACCTGTGTATAGTAACATAGGGTGTACCTGTGTATAGTAACATAATATACATAATGCTGTACCTGTGTATAGTAACATAATATACATAATGCTGTACCTGTGTATAGTAACATAGGGTGTACCTGTGCATAGTAACATAATATACATAATGCTGTACCTGTGTATAGTAACATAATATACATAATGCTGTACCTGTGTATAGTAACATAATATACATAATGCTGTACCTGTGCATAGTAACATAATATACATAATGCTGTACCTGTGTATAGTAACATAGGGTGTACCTGTGCATAGTAACATAATATACATAATGCTGTACCTGTGTATAGTAACATAATATACATAATGCTGTACCTGTGCATAGTAACATAATATACATAATGCTGTACCTGTGTATAGTAACATAATATACATAATGCTGTACCTGTGTATAGTAACATAGGGTGTACCTGTGCATAGTAACATAATATACATAATGCTGTACCTGTGTATAGTAACATAGGGTGTACCTGTGTATAGTAACATAGGGTGTACTTGTGTATAGTAACATAGGGTGTACCTGTGTATAGTAACATAGGGTGTACCTGTGCATAGTAACATAATATACATAATGCTGTACCTGTGTATAGTAACATAATATATATAATGCTGTACCTATGTTTAGTAACATAGGGTGTACCTGTGTATAGTAACATAGGGTGTTCCTGTGTATAGTAACATAATATACATAATGCTGTACCTGTGTATAGTAACATAATATACATAATGCTGTACCTGTGTATAGTAACATAGGGTGTTCCTGTGTATAGTAACATAATATACATAATGCTGTACCTGTGTATAGTAACATAATATACATAATGCTGTACCTGTGTATAGTAACATAGGGTGTACCTGTGCATAGTAACATAATATACATAATGCTGTACCTGTGTATAGTAACATAATATACATAATGCTGTACCTATGTTTAGTAACATAGGGTGTACCTGTGTATAGTAACATAGGGTGTACTTGTGTATAGTAACATAGGGTGTTCCTGTGTATAGTAACATAGGTTGTACCTGTGTATAGTAACATAGGGTGTACCTGTGTATAGTAACATAGGGTGTACTTGTGCATAGTAACATAGGGTGTACCTGTGTATAGTAACATAATATACATAATGCTGTACCTGTGTATAGTAACATAATATACATAATGCTGTACCTGTGTATAGTAACATAGGGTGTTCCTGTGTATAGTAACATAATATACATAATGCTGTACCTGTGTATAGTAACATAGGGTGTACCTGTGCATAGTAACATAATATACATAATGCTGTACCTGTGTATAGTAACATAATATACATAATGCTGTACCTATGTTTAGTAACATAGGGTGTACCTGTGTATAGTAACATAGGGTGTACTTGTGTATAGTAACATAGGGTGTTCCTGTGTATAGTAACATAGGTTGTACCTGTGTATAGTAACATAGGGTGTACCTGTGTATAGTAACATAGGGTGTACTTGTGCATAGTAACATAGGGTGTACCTGTGTATAGTAACATAGGGCGTACCTGTGTATAGTAACATAGGGTGTACCTGTGCATAGTAACATAGGGTGTACCTGTGCATAGTAACATAGGGTTACCTGTGTATAGTAACATAGGGTGTACCTGTGCGTAGTAACATAGGGTGTACCTGTGTATAGTAACATAGGGTGTACCTGTGTATAGTAACATAGGGTGTACCTGTGTAGAGTAACATAGGGTGTACCTGTGCATAGTAACATAGGGTTACCTGTGTATAGTAACATAGGGTGTACCTGTGCATAGTAACATAGGGCGTACCTGTGCATAGTAACATAGGGTGTACCTGTGTATAGTAACATAGGGTGTACCTGTGTATAGTAACATAGGGTGTACCTGTGCATAGTAACATAGGGTGTTCCTGTGTATAGTAACATAGGGTGTTCCTGTCTATAGTAACATAGAGTGTACCTGTGTATAGTAACATAGGGTGTACTTGTGCATAGTAACATAGGGTGTACCTGTGTATAGTAATATAGGGTGTACCTGTGTATAGTAACATAAGGTGTACCTGTGTATAGTAACATAGGGTGTACCTGTGTATAGTAACATAGGGTTACCTGTGTATAGTAACATAGGGTGTACCTGTATATAGTAACATAGGGTTACCTGTGCATAGTAACATAGGGTGTATCTGTGCATAGTAACATAGGGTTACCTGTGCATAGTAACATAGGGTGTACCTGTGCATAGTAACATAATATACATAATGCTGTACCTGTGTATAGTAACATAATATACATAATGCTGTACCTATGTTTAGTAACGTAGGGTGTACCTGTGTATAGTAACATAGGGTGTACTTGTGTATAGTAACATAGGGTGTACCTGTGTATAGTAACATAGGGTGTACCTGTGTATAGTAACATAGGGTGTACCTGTGCATAGTAACATAGGGTGTACCTGTGCATAGTAACATAGGGTGTACCTGTGCATAGTAACATAGGGTGTACTTGTGTATAGTAACATAGGGTGTACCTGTGTATAGTAACATAGGGTGTACCTGTGCATAGTAACATAGGGTGTACTTGTGTATAGTAACATAGGGTGTTCCTGTGTATAGTAACATAGGGTGTACCTGTGTATAGTAACATAGCGTGTACTTGTGCATAGTAACATAGGGTGTACCTGTGTATAGTAACATAGGGCGTACCTGTGTATAGTAACATAGGGTGTACCTGTGCATATTAACATAGGGTTACCTGTGTATAGTAACATAGGGTGTACCTGTGCATAGTAACATAGGGTGTACCTGTGCATAGTAACATAGGGTGTACCTGTGTATAGTAACATAGGGTGTACCTGTGTATAGTAACATAGGGTGTACTTGTGTATAGTAACATAGGGTGTTCCTGTCTATAGTAACATAGAGTGTACCTGTGTATAGTAACATAGGGTGTACCTGTGTATAGTAACATAGGGTGTACTTGTTCATAGTAACATAGGGTGTACCTGTGTATAGTAACATAGGGTGTACCTGTGTATAGTAACATAAGGTGTACCTGTGTATAGTAACATAGGGTGTACCTGTGTATAGTAACATAGGATGTACCTGTGTATAGTAACATAGGGTTACCTGTGTATAGTAACATAGGGTGTACCTGTGCATAGTAACATAGGGTTACCTGTGCATAGTAACATAGGGTGTACCTGTGCATAGTAACATAGGGTGTACCTGTGCATAGTAACATAATATACATAATGCTGTACCTGTGTATAGTAACATAATATACATAATGCTGTACCTATGTTTAGTAACATAGGGTGTACCTGTGTATAGTAACATAGGGTGTACTTGTGAATAGTAACATAGGGTGTACCTGTGTATAGTAACATAGGGTGTACCTGTGTATAGTAACATAGGGAGTACTTGTGTATAGTAACATAGGGTGTACCTGTGTATAGTAACATAGGGTGTACCTGTGTATAGTAACATAGGTGTACCTGTGTATAGTAACATAGGGTGTACCTGTGTATGGTAACATAGGGTGCACCTGTGTATGGTAACATAGGGTGTACTTGTGCATAGTAACATAGGGTGCACCTGTGTATAGTAACATAGGGTGTACCTGTGTATAGTAACATAGGGTGTACCTGTGTATAGTAACATAGGGTTACCTGTGTATAGTAACATAGGGTGTACCTGTGCATAGTAACATAGGGTGTACCTGTGCATAGTAACATACGGTGTACCTGTATATAGTAACATAGGGTTACCTGTGCATAGTAACATAGGGTGTACCTGTGCATAGTAACATAGGGTTACCTGTGCATAGTAACATAGGGTGTACCTGTGCATAGTAACATAGGGTGTACCTGTGTATAGTAACATAGGGTGTACCTGTGTATAGTAACATAGGGTGTACCTGTGTATAGTAACATAGGGTGTACCTGTGCATAGTAACATAATATACATAATGCTGTACCTGTGTATAGTAACATAATATACATAATGCTGTACCTATGTTTAGTAACATAGGGTGTACCTGTGTATAGTAACATAGGGTGTACTTGTGAATAGTAACATAGGGTGTACCTGTGTATAGTAACATAGGGTGTACCTGTGTATAGTAACATAAGGTGTACCTGTGTATAGTAACATAGGGTGTACCTGTGTATAGTAACATAGGATGTACCTGTGTATAGTAACATAGGGTGTACCTGTGCATAGTAACATAGGGTTACCTGTGCATAGTAACATAGGGTGTACCTGTGCATAGTAACATAGGGTGTACCTGTGCATAGTAACATAATATACATAATGCTGTACCTGTGTATAATAACATAATATACATAATGCTGTACCTATGTTTAGTAACATAGGGTTTACCTGTGTATAGTAACATAGGGTGTACTTGTGAATAGTAACATAGGGTGTACCTGTGTATAGTAACATAGGGTGTACCTGTGTATAGTAACATAGGTGTACCTGTGTATAGTAACAAAGGGTGTTCCTGTGTATAGTAACATAGGGTGTTCCTGTGTATAGTAACATAGGGTGTACCTGTGTATGGTAACATAGGGTGCACCTGTGTATGGTAACATAGGGTGTACTTGTGCATAGTAACATAGGGTGTACCTGTGTATAGTAACATAGGGTGTACCTGTGTATAGTAACATAGGGTGTACCTGTGTATAGTAACATAGGGTTACCTGTGTATAGTAACATAGGGTGTACCTGTGCATAGTAACATAGGGTGTACCTGTGCATAGTAACATAGGGTGTACCTGTGCATAGTAACATAGGGTGTACCTGTATATAGTAACATAGGGTTACCTGTGCATAGTAACATAGGGTGTACCTGTGCATAGTAACATAGGGTTACCTGTGCATAGTAACATAGGGTGTACCTGTGCATAGTAACATAATATACATAATGCTGTACCTGTGTATAGTAACATAATATACATAATGCTGTACCTATGTTTAGTAACATAGGGTGTACCTGTGTATAGTAACATAGGGTGTACTTGTGTATAGTAACATAGGGTGTACCTGTGTATAGTAACATAGGGTGTACCTGTGTATAGTAACATAGGGTGTACCTGTGCATAGTAACATAGGGTGTACCTGTGCATAGTAACATAGGGTGTACTTGTGTATAGTAACATAGGGTGTACCTGTGTATAGTAACATAGGGTGTACCTGTGCATAGTAACATAGGGTGTACCTGTGCATAGTAACATAGGGTGTACTTGTGTATAGTAACATAGGGTGTACCTGTGTATAGTAACATAGGGTGTACCTGTGCATAGTAACATAGGGTGTACTTGTGTATAGTAACATAGGGTGTTCCTGTGTATAGTAACATAGGGTGTACCTGTGTATAGTAACATAGCGTGTACTTGTGCATAGTAACATAGGGTGTACCTGTGTATAGTAACATAGGGCGTACCTGTGTATAGTAACATAGGGTGTACCTGTGCATATTAACATAGGGTTACCTGTGTATAGTAACATAGGGTGTACCTGTGCATAGTAACATAGGGTGTACCTGTGCATAGTAACATAGGGTGTACCTGTGTATAGTAACATAGGGTGTACCTGTGTATAGTAACATAGGGTGTACTTGTGTATAGTAACATAGGGTGTTCCTGTCTATAGTAACATAGAGTGTACCTGTGTATAATAACATAGGGTGTACCTGTGTATAGTAACATAGGGTGTACTTGTTCATAGTAACATAGGGTGTACCTGTGTATAGTAACATAGGGTGTACCTGTGTATAGTAACATAAGGTGTACCTGTGTATAGTAACATAGGGTGTACCTGTGTATAGTAACATAGGATGTACCTGTGTATAGTAACATAGGGTTACCTGTGTATAGTAACATAGGGTGTACCTGTGCATAGTAACATAGGGTTACCTGTGCATAGTAACATAGGGTGTACCTGTGCATAGTAACATAGGGTGTACCTGTGCATAGTAACATAATATACATAATGCTGTACCTGTGTATAGTAACATAATATACATAATGCTGTACCTATGTTTAGTAACATAGGGTGTACCTGTGTATAGTAACATAGGGTGTACCTGTGTATAGTAACATAGGGTGTACCTGTGTATAGTAACATAGGGTGTACCTGTGTATAGTAACATAGGGAGTACTTGTGTATAGTAACATAGGGTGTACCTGTGTATAGTAACATAGGGTGTACCTGTGTATAGTAACATAGGTGTACCTGTGTATAGTAACATAGGGTGTACCTGTGTATGGTAACATAGGGTGCACCTGTGTATGGTAACATAGGGTGTACTTGTGCATAGTAACATAGGGTGCACCTGTGTATAGTAACATAGGGTGTACCTGTGTATAGTAACATAGGGTGTACCTGTGTATAGTAACATAGGGTTACCTGTGTATAGTAACATAGGGTGTACCTGTGCATAGTAACATAGGGTGTACCTGTGCATAGTAACATAGGGTGTACCTGTATATAGTAACATAGGGTTACCTGTGCATAGTAACATAGGGTGTACCTGTGCATAGTAACATAGGGTTACCTGTGCATAGTAACATAGGGTGTACCTGTGCATAGTAACATAGGGTGTACCTGTGTATAGTAACATAGGGTGTACCTGTGTATAGTAACATAGGGTGTACCTGTGTATAGTAACATAGGGTGTACCTGTGCATAGTAACATAATATACATAATGCTGTACCTGTGTATAGTAACATAATATACATAATGCTGTACCTATGTTTAGTAACATAGGGTGTACCTGTGTATAGTAACATAGGGTGTACTTGTGAATAGTAACATAGGGTGTACCTGTGTATAGTAACATAGGGTGTACCTGTGTATAGTAACATAAGGTGTACCTGTGTATAGTAACATAGGGTGTACCTGTGTATAGTAACATAGGATGTACCTGTGCATAGTAACATAGGGTGTACCTGTGCATAGTAACATAGGGTGTACCTGTGCATAGTAACATAATATACATAATGCTGTACCTGTGTATAATAACATAATATACATAATGCTGTACCTATGTTTAGTAACATAGGGTTTACCTGTGTATAGTAACATAGGGTGTACTTGTGAATAGTAACATAGGGTGTACCTGTGTATAGTAACATAGGGTGTACCTGTGTATAGTAACATAGGTGTACCTGTGTATAGTAACAAAGGGTGTTCCTGTGTATAGTAACATAGGGTGTTCCTGTGTATAGTAACATAGGGTGTACCTGTGTATGGTAACATAGGGTGCACCTGTGTATGGTAACATAGGGTGTACTTGTGCATAGTAACATAGGGTGTACCTGTGTATAGTAACATAGGGTGTACCTGTGTATAGTAACATAGGGTGTACCTGTGTATAGTAACATAGGGTTACCTGTGTATAGTAACATAGGGTGTACCTGTGCATAGTAACATAGGGTGTACCTGTGCATAGTAACATAGGGTGTACCTGTGCATAGTAACATAGGGTGTACCTGTATATAGTAACATAGGGTTACCTGTGCATAGTAACATAGGGTGTACCTGTGCATAGTAACATAGGGTTACCTGTGCATAGTAACATAGGGTGTACCTGTGCATAGTAACATAATATACATAATGCTGTACCTGTGTATAGTAACATAATATACATAATGCTGTACCTATGTTTAGTAACATAGGGTGTACCTGTGTATAGTAACATAGGGTGTACTTGTGTATAGTAACATAGGGTGTACCTGTGTATAGTAACATAGGGTGTACCTGTGTATAGTAACATAGGGTGTACCTGTGCATAGTAACATAGGGTGTACCTGTGCATAGTAACATAGGGTGTACTTGTGTATAGTAACATAGGGTGTACCTGTGTATAGTAACATAGGGTGTACCTGTGCATAGTAACATAGGGTGTACCTGTGCATAGTAACATAGGGTGTACTTGTGTATAGTAACATAGGGTGTACCTGTGTATAGTAACATAGGGTGTACCTGTGCATAGTAACATAGGGTGTACTTGTGTATAGTAACATAGGGTGTTCCTGTGTATAGTAACATAGGGTGTACCTGTGTATAGTAACATAGCGTGTACTTGTGCATAGTAACATAGGGTGTACCTGTGTATAGTAACATAGGGCGTACCTGTGTATAGTAACATAGGGTGTACCTGTGCATATTAACATAGGGTTACCTGTGTATAGTAACATAGGGTGTACCTGTGCATAGTAACATAGGGTGTACCTGTGCATAGTAACATAGGGTGTACCTGTGTATAGTAACATAGGGTGTACCTGTGTATAGTAACATAGGGTGTACTTGTGTATAGTAACATAGGGTGTTCCTGTCTATAGTAACATAGAGTGTACCTGTGTATAATAACATAGGGTGTACCTGTGTATAGTAACATAGGGTGTACTTGTTCATAGTAACATAGGGTGTACCTGTGTATAGTAACATAGGGTGTACCTGTGTATAGTAACATAAGGTGTACCTGTGTATAGTAACATAGGGTGTACCTGTGTATAGTAACATAGGATGTACCTGTGTATAGTAACATAGGGTTACCTGTGTATAGTAACATAGGGTGTACCTGTGCATAGTAACATAGGGTTACCTGTGCATAGTAACATAGGGTGTACCTGTGCATAGTAACATAGGGTGTACCTGTGCATAGTAACATAATATACATAATGCTGTACCTGTGTATAGTAACATAATATACATAATGCTGTACCTATGTTTAGTAACATAGGGTGTACCTGTGTATAGTAACATAGGGTGTACTTGTGAATAGTAACATAGGGTGTACCTGTGTATAGTAACATAGGGTGTACCTGTGTATAGTAACATAGGGAGTACTTGTGTATAGTAACATAGGGTGTACCTGTGTATAGTAACATAGGGTGTACCTGTGTATAGTAACATAGGTGTACCTGTGTATAGTAACATAGGGTGTACCTGTGTATGGTAACATAGGGTGCACCTGTGTATGGTAACATAGGGTGTACTTGTGCATAGTAACATAGGGTGCACCTGTGTATAGTAACATAGGGTGTACCTGTGTATAGTAACATAGGGTGTACCTGTGTATAGTAACATAGGGTTACCTGTGTATAGTAACATAGGGTGTACCTGTGCATAGTAACATAGGGTGTACCTGTGCATAGTAACATAGGGTGTACCTGTATATAGTAACATAGGGTTACCTGTGCATAGTAACATAGGGTGTACCTGTGCATAGTAACATAGGGTTACCTGTGCATAGTAACATAGGGTGTACCTGTGCATAGTAACATAGGGTGTACCTGTGTATAGTAACATAGGGTGTACCTGTGTATAGTAACATAGGGTGTACCTGTGTATAGTAACATAGGGTGTACCTGTGCATAGTAACATAATATACATAATGCTGTACCTGTGTATAGTAACATAATATACATAATGCTGTACCTATGTTTAGTAACATAGGGTGTACCTGTGTATAGTAACATAGGGTGTACTTGTGAATAGTAACATAGGGTGTACCTGTGTATAGTAACATAGGGTGTACCTGTGTATAGTAACATAAGGTGTACCTGTGTATAGTAACATAGGGTGTACCTGTGTATAGTAACATAGGATGTACCTGTGCATAGTAACATAGGGTGTACCTGTGCATAGTAACATAGGGTGTACCTGTGCATAGTAACATAATATACATAATGCTGTACCTGTGTATAATAACATAATATACATAATGCTGTACCTATGTTTAGTAACATAGGGTTTACCTGTGTATAGTAACATAGGGTGTACTTGTGAATAGTAACATAGGGTGTACCTGTGTATAGTAACATAGGGTGTACCTGTGTATAGTAACATAGGTGTACCTGTGTATAGTAACAAAGGGTGTTCCTGTGTATAGTAACATAGGGTGTTCCTGTGTATAGTAACATAGGGTGTACCTGTGTATGGTAACATAGGGTGCACCTGTGTATGGTAACATAGGGTGTACTTGTGCATAGTAACATAGGGTGTACCTGTGTATAGTAACATAGGGTGTACCTGTGTATAGTAACATAGGGTGTACCTGTGTATAGTAACATAGGGTTACCTGTGTATAGTAACATAGGGTGTACCTGTGCATAGTAACATAGGGTGTACCTGTGCATAGTAACATAGGGTGTACCTGTGCATAGTAACATAGGGTGTACCTGTGCATAGTAACATAGGGTGTACCTGTATATAGTAACATAGGGTTACCTGTGCATAGTAACATAGGGTGTACCTGTGCATAGTAACATAGGGTTACCTGTGCATAGTAACATAGGGTGTACCTGTGCATAGTAACATAATATACATAATGCTGTACCTGTGTATAGTAACATAATATACATAATGCTGTACCTATGTTTAGTAACATAGGGTGTACCTGTGTATAGTAACATAGGGTGTACTTGTGTATAGTAACATAGGGTGTACCTGTGTATAGTAACATAGGGTGTACTTGTGTATAGTAACATAGGGTGTACCTGTGTATAGTAACATAGGGTGTACCTGTGCATAGTAACATAGGGTGTACTTGTGTATAGTAACATAGGGTGTTCCTGTGTATAGTAACATAGGTTGTACCTGTGTATAGTAACATAGGGTGTACCTGTGTATAGTAACATAGCGTGTACTTGTGCATAGTAACATAGGGTGTACCTGTGTATAGTAACATAGGGCGTACCTGTGTATAGTAACATAGGGTGTACCTGTGCATAGTAACATAGGGTGTACCTGTGCATAGTAACATAGGGTGTACCTGTGCATAGTAACATAGGGTTACCTGTGCATAGTAACATAGGGTGTACCTGTGCATAGTAACATAGGGTTACCTGTGCATAGTAACATAGGGTGTACCTGTGCATAGTAACATAATATACATAATGCTGTACCTGTGTATAGTAACATAATATACATAATGCTGTACCTATGTTTAGTAACATAGGGTGTACCTGTGTATAGTAACATAGGGTGTACTTGTGAATAGTAACATAGGGTGTACCTGTGTATAGTAACATAGGGTGTACCTGTGTATAGTAACATAGGGTGTACCTGTGTATAGTAACATAGGTGTACCTGTGTATAGTAACATAGGGTGTTCCTGTGTATAGTAACATAGGGTGTTCCTGTGTATAGTAACATAGGGTGTACCTGTGTATGGTAACATAGGGTGCACCTGTGTATGGTAACATAGGGTGTACTTGTGCATAGTAACATAGGGTGTACCTGTGTATAGTAACATAGGGTGTACCTGTGTATAGTAACATAGGGTTACCTGTGTATAGTAACATAGGGTGTACCTGTGCATAGTAACATAGGGTGTACCTGTGCATAGTAACATAGGGTGTACCTGTGCATAGTAACATAGGGTTACCTGTGTATAGTAACATAGGGTTACCTGTGTATAGTAACATAGGGTGTACCTGTGCATAGTAACATAGGGTTACCTGTGCATAGTAACATAGGGTGTACCTGTGCATAGTAACATAGGGTTACCTGTGCATAGTAACATAGGGTGTACCTGTGCATAGTAACATAATATACATAATGCTGTACCTGTGTATAGTAACATAATATACATAATGCTGTACCTATGTTTAGTAACATAGGGTGTACCTGTGTATAGTAACATAGGGTGTACTTGTGAATAGTAACATAGGGTGTACCTGTGTATAGTAACATAGGGTGTACCTGTGTATAGTAACATAGGGAGTACTTGTGTATAGTAACATAGGGTTTACCTGTGTATAGTAACATAGGGTTTACCTGTGTATAGTAACATAGGTGTACCTGTGTATAGTAACATAGGGTGTTCCTGTGTATAGTAACATAGGGTGTTCCTGTGTATAGTAACATAGGGTGTACCTGTGTATGGTAACATAGGGTGCACCTGTGTATGGTAACATAGGGTGTACTTGTGCATAGTAACATAGGGTGTACCTGTGTATAGTAACATAGGGTGTACCTGTGTATAGTAACATAGGGTGTACCTGTGTATAGTAACATAGGGTTACCTGTGTATAGTAACATAGGGTGTACCTGTGCATAGTAACATAGGGTGTACCTGTGCATAGTAACATAGGGTGTACCTGTGCATAGTAACATAGGGTGTACCTGTGCATAGTAACATAGGGTTACCTGTGTATAGTAACATAGGGTGTACCTGTGTATAGTAACATAGGGTGTACCTGTGTATAGTAACATAGGGTGTACTTGCGTATAGTAACATAGTGCTGTACTTGTGTATAGTAACATTGGGTGTACCTGTGCATAGTAACATAATATACATAATGCTGTACCTGTGTATAGTAACATAATATACATAATGCTGTACCTATGTTTAGTAACATAGGGTGTACCTGTGTATAGTAACATAGGGTGTACCTGTGCGTAGTAACATAGGGTTACCTGTGTATAGTATTATAGGGTGTACTTGTGTATAGTGACATAGGGTGTACTTGTGCATAGTAACATAGGGTTACCTGTGAATAGTAACATAGGGTGTACCTGTGTATAGTAACATAGGTTGTACCTGTGTATAGTAACATAGGGTGTACTTGTGCATAGTAACATAGGGAGAACCTGTGTATAGTAACATAGGGTGTACCTGTGTATAGTAACATAGGTGTACCTGTGTATAGTAACATAGGGTGTTCCTGTGTATAGTAACATAGGGTGTTCCTGTGTATAGTAACATAGGGTGTACCTGTGTATGGTAACATAGGGTGCACCTGTGTATGGTAACATAGGGTGTACTTGTGCATAGTAACATAGGGTTACCTGTGTATAGTAACATAGGGTGTACCTGTGCATAGTAACATAGGGTGTACCTGTGCATAGTAACATAGGGTGTACCTGTGCATAGTAACATAGGGTTACCTGTGTATAGTAACATAGGGTTACCTGTGTATAGTAACATAGGGTGTACCTGTGCATAGTAACATAGGGTTACCTGTGCATAGTAACATAGGGTGTACTTGTGTATAGTAACATAGGGTGTTCCTGTGTATAGTAACATAGGGTGTACCTGTGCATAGTAACATAGGGTTACCTGTGTATAGTAACATAGGGTGTACCTGTGCATAGTAACATAGGGTTACCTGTGCATAGTAACATAGGGTGTACTTGTGTATAGTAACATAGGGTGTACCTGTGCATAGTAACATAGGGTTACCTGTGCATAGTAACATAGGGTGTACTTGTGTATAGTAACATAGGGTGTTCCTGTGTATAGTAACATAGGTTGTACCTGTGTATAGTAACATAGGGTGTACCTGTGTATAGTAACATAGCGTGTACTTGTGCATAGTAACATAGGGTGTACCTGTGTATAGTAACATAGGGCGTACCTGTGTATAGTAACATAGGGTGTACCTGTGCATAGTAACATAGGGTGTACCTGTGCATAGTAACATAGGGTGTACCTGTGTATAGTAACATAGGGTTACCTGTGCATAGTAACATAGGGTGTACCTGTGCATAGTAACATGGGGTTACCTGTGCATAGTAACATAGGGTGTACCTGTGCATAGTAACATAATATACATAATGCTGTACCTGTGTATAGTAACATAATATACATAATGCTGTACCTATGTTTAGTAACATAGGGTTACCTGTGTATAGTAACATAGGGTTACCTGTGTATAGTAACATAGGGTGTACCTGTGCATAGTAACATAGGGTGTACCTGTGCATAGTAACATAGGGTGTACCTGTATATAGTAACATAGGGTTACCTGTGCATAGTAACATAGGGTGTACCTGTGCATAGTAACATAGGGTTACCTGTGCATAGTAACATAGGGTTACCTGTGCATAGTAACATAGGGTGTACCTGTGTATAGTAACATAGGGTGTACCTGTGTATAGTAACATAGGGTGTACCTGTGTATAGTAACATAGGGTGTACCTGTGTATAGTAACATAGGGTGTACTTGTGTATAGTAACATAGGGTGTTCCTGTCTATAGTAACATAGGATGTACCTGTGTATAGTAGCATAGGGTTACCTGTGTATAGTAACATATGGTGTACCTGTGCATAGTAACATAGGGTTACCTGTGCATAGTAACATAGGGTGTACCTGTGCATAGTAACATAGGGTGTACCTGTGCATAGTAACATAATATACATAATGCTGTACCTGTGTATAGTAACATAATATACATAATGCTGTACCTATGTTTAGTAACATAGGGTGTACCTGTGTATAGTAACATAGGGTGTACTTGTGAATAGTAACATAGGGTGTACCTGTGTATAGTAACATAGGGTGTACCTGTGTATAGTAACATAAGGTGTACCTGTGTATAGTAACATAGGGTGAACCTGTGTATAGTAACATAGGATGTACCTGTGTATAGTAACATAGGGTGTACATGTGCATAGTAACATAGGGTTACCTGTGCATAGTAACATAGGGTGTACCTGTGCATAGTAACATAGGGTGTACCTGTGCATAGTAACATAATATACATAATGCTGTACCTGTGTATAGTAACATAATATACATAATGCTGTACCTATGTTTAGTAACATAGGGTGTACCTGTGTATAGTAACATAGGGTGTACTTGTGAATAGTAACATAGGGTGTACCTGTGTATAGTAACATAGGGTGTACCTGTGTATAGTAACATAGGTGTACCTGTGTATAGTAACATAGGGTGTTCCTGTGTATAGTAACATAGGGTGTTCCTGTGTATAGTAACATAGGGTGTACCTGTGTATGGTAACATAGGGTGCACCTGTGTATGGTAACATAGGGTGTACTTGTGCATAGTAACATAGGGTGTACCTGTGTATAGTAACATAGGGTGTACCTGTGTATAGTAACATAGGGTGTACCTGTGTATAGTAACATAGGGTTACCTGTGTATAGTAACATAGGGTGTACCTGTGCATAGTAACATAGGGTGTACCTGTGCATAGTAACATAGGGTGTACCTGTGCATAGTAACATAGGGTGTACCTGTATATAGTAACATAGGGTTACCTGTGCATAGTAACATAGGGTGTACCTGTGCATAGTAACATAGGGTTACCTGTGCATAGTAACATAGGGTGTACCTGTGCATAGTAACATAATATACATAATGCTGTACCTGTGTATAGTAACATAATATACATAATGCTGTACCTATGTTTAGTAACATAGGGTGTACCTGTGTATAGTAACATAGGGTGTACTTGTGTATAGTAACATAGGGTGTACCTGTGTATAGTAACATAGGGTGTACCTGTGTATAGTAACATAGGGTGTACCTGTGCATAGTAACATAGGGTGTACCTGTGCATAGTAACATAGGGTGTACTTGTGTATAGTAACATAGGGTGTACCTGTGTATAGTAACATAGGGTGTACCTGTGCATAGTAACATAGGGTGTACTTGTGTATAGTAACATAGGGTGTTCCTGTGTATAGTAACATAGGTTGTACCTGTGTATAGTAACATAGGGTGTACCTGTGTATAGTAACATAGCGTGTACTTGTGCATAGTAACATAGGGTGTACCTGTGTATAGTAACATAGGGCGTACCTGTGTATAGTAACATAGGGTGTACCTGTGCATAGTAACATAGGGTGTACCTGTGCATAGTAACATAGGGTGTACCTGTGCATAGTAACATAGGGTTACCTGTGCATAGTAACATAGGGTGTACCTGTGCATAGTAACATAGGGTTACCTGTGCATAGTAACATAGGGTGTACCTGTGCATAGTAACATAATATACATAATGCTGTACCTGTGTATAGTAACATAATATACATAATGCTGTACCTATGTTTAGTAACATAGGGTGTACCTGTGTATAGTAACATAGGGTGTACTTGTGAATAGTAACATAGGGTGTACCTGTGTATAGTAACATAGGGTGTACCTGTGTATAGTAACATAGGGAGTACTTGTGTATAGTAACATAGGGTGTACCTGTGTATAGTAACATAGGGTGTACCTGTGTATAGTAACATAGGTGTACCTCTGTATAGTAACATAGGGTGTTCCTGTGTATAGTAACATAGGGTGTTCCTGTGTATAGTAACATAGGGTGTACCTGTGTATGGTAACATAGGGTGCATCTGTGTATGGTAACATAGGGTGTACTTGTGCATAGTAACATAGGGTGTACCTGTGTATAGTAACATAGGGTGTACCTGTGTATAGTAACATAGGGTTACCTGTGTATAGTAACATAGGGTGTACCTGTGCATAGTAACATAGGGTGTACCTGTGCATAGTAACATAGGGTGTACCTGTGCATAGTAACATAGGGTTACCTGTGTATAGTAACATAGGGTTACCTGTGTATAGTAACATAGGGTGTACCTGTGCATAGTAACATAGGGTTACCTGTGCATAGTAACATAGGGTGTACCTGTGCATAGAAACATAATATACATAATGCTGTACCTGTGTATAGTAACATAATATACATAATGCTGTACCTATGTTTAGTAACATAGGGTGTACCTGTGTATAGTAACATAGGGTGTACTTGTGAATAGTAACATAGGGTGTACCTGTGTATAGTAACATAGGGTGTACCTGTGTATAGTAACATAGGGAGTACTTGTGTATAGTAACATAGGGTACCTGTGTATAGTAACATAGGGTTTACCTGTGTATAGTAACATAGGTGTACCTGTGTATAGTAACATAGGGTGTTCCTGTGTATAGTAACATAGGGTGTTCCTGTGTATAGTAACATAGGGTGTACCTGTGTATGGTAACATAGGGTGCACCTGTGTATGGTAACATAGGGTGTACTTGTGCATAGTAACATAGGGTGTACCTGTGTATAGTAACATAGGGTGTACCTGTGTATAGTAACATAGGGTGTACCTGTGTATAGTAACATAGGGTTACCTGTGTATAGTAACATAGGGTGTACCTGTGCATAGTAACATAGGGTGTACCTGTGCATAGTAACATAGGGTGTACCTGTGCATAGTAACATAGGGTGTACCTGTGCATAGTAACATAGGGTTACCTGTGTATAGTAACATAGGGTGTACCTGTGTATAGTAACATAGGGTGTACCTGTGTATAGTAACATAGGGTGTACTTGCGTATAGTAACATAGTGCTGTACTTGTGTATAGTAACATTGGGTGTACCTGTGCATAGTAACATAATATACATAATGCTGTACCTGTGTATAGTAACATAATATACATAATGCTGTACCTATGTTTAGTAACATAGGGTGTACCTGTGTATAGTAACATAGGGTGTACCTGTGCGTAGTAACATAGGGTTACCTGTGTATAGTATTATAGGGTGTACTTGTGTATAGTGACATAGGGTGTACTTGTGCATAGTAACATAGGGTTACCTGTGAATAGTAACATAGGGTGTACCTGTGTATAGTAACATAGGTTGTACCTGTGTATAGTAACATAGGGTGTACTTGTGCATAGTAACATAGGGAGAACCTGTGTATAGTAACATAGGGTGTACCTGTGTATAGTAACATAGGTGTACCTGTGTATAGTAACATAGGGTGTTCCTGTGTATAGTAACATAGGGTGTTCCTGTGTATAGTAACATAGGGTGTACCTGTGTATGGTAACATAGGGTGCACCTGTGTATGGTAACATAGGGTGTACTTGTGCATAGTAACATAGGGTTACCTGTGTATAGTAACATAGGGTGTACCTGTGCATAGTAACATAGGGTGAACCTGTGCATAGTAACATAGGGTGTACCTGTGCATAGTAACATAGGGTTACCTTTGTATAGTAACATAGGGTTACCTGTGTATAGTAACATAGGGTGTACCTGTGCATAGTAACATAGGGTTACCTGTGCATAGTAACATAGGGTGTACCTGTGCATAGTAACATAGGGTTACCTGTGCATAGTAACATAGGGTGTACCTGTGCATAGTAACATAATATACATAATGCTGTACCTGTGTATAGTAACATAATATAC
This sequence comes from Bombina bombina, assembly GCF_027579735.1. Lineage (NCBI taxonomy): Eukaryota > Metazoa > Chordata > Amphibia > Anura > Bombinatoridae > Bombina > Bombina bombina. The sequence goes on along the minus strand of NC_069505.1, from coordinate 641,674,144 downwards.
ATAATGCTGTACCTATGTTTAGTAACATAGGGTGTACCTGTGTATAGTAACATAGGGTGTACTTGTGAATAGTAACATAGGGTGTACCTCTGTATAGTAACATAGGGTGTACCTGTGTATAGTAACATAGGGAGTACTTGTGTATAGTAACATAGGGTGTACCTGTGTATAGTAACATAGGGTGTACCTGTGTATAGTAACATAGGTGTACCTGTGTATAGTAACATAGGGTGTTCCTGTGTATAGTAACATAGGGTGTTCCTGTGTATAGTAACATAGGGTGTACCTGTGTATGGTAACATAGGGTGCACCTTTGTATGGTAACATAGGGTGTACTTGTGCATAGTAACATAGGGTGTACCTGTGTATAGTAACATAGGGTGTACCTGTGTATAGTAACATAGGGTGTACCTGTGTATAGTAACATAGGGTTACCTGTGTATAGTAACATAGGGTGTACCTGTGCATAGTAACATAGGGTGTACCTGTGCATAGTAACATAGGGTGTACCTGTGCATAGTAACATAGGGTTACCTGTGTATAGTAACATAGGGTGTACCTGTGTATAGTAACATAGGGTGTACCTGTGTATAGTAACATAGGGTGTACTTGCGTATAGTAACATAGTGCTGTACTTGTGTATAGTAACATTGGGTGTACCTGTGCATAGTAACATAATATACATAATGCTGTACCTGTGTATAGTAACATAATATACATAATGCTGTACCTATGTTTAGTAACATAGGGTGTACCTGTGTATAGTAACATAGGGTGTACCTGTGCGTAGTAACATAGGGTTACCTGTGTATAGTATTATAGGGTGTACTTGTGTATAGTGACATAGGGTGTACTTGTGCATAGTAACATAGGGTTACCTGTGAATAGTAACATAGGGTGTACCTGTGTATAGTAACATAGGTTGTACCTGTGTATAGTAACATAGGGTGTACTTGTGCATAGTAACATAGGGAGAACCTGTGTATAGTAACATAGGGTGTACTTGTGTATAGTAACATAATATACATAATGCTGTATCTATGTTTAGTAACATAGGGTGTACCTGTGTATAGTAACATAGGGTGTACCTGTGCGTAGTAACATAGGGTTACCTGTGTATAGTATTATAGGGTGTACTTGTGTATAGTGACATAGGGTGTACTTGTGCATAGTAACATAGGGTTACCTGTGAATAGTAACATAGGGTGTACTTGTGTATAGTAACATAGGGTGTACCTGTGTATAGTAACATAGGGTTACCTGTGTATAGTAACATAGGGTGTACTTGTGTATAGTAACATAGGGTGTAATTGTGTATAGTAACATAGGGTGTACTTGTGTATAGTAACAGAGTGTACTTGTGCATAGTAACATAGGGTGTACCTGTGCATAGTAACATACTGCTGTACTTGTGTAGAGTAATTTAGGCTGTACCTGTTTATAGTGTTGTACCTTTGTATAGTACATAGGGTGTACCTGTGCATAGTAACATAGGGTGTACCTGTGCATAATAACATAGGGTTTACCTGTGTATAGTAACATAATATACATAATGCTGTACCTATGTTTAGTAACATAGGGTGTACCTGTGTATAGTAACATAGGGTGTACCTGTGTATAGTAACATAGGGTGTACCTGTGTATAGTAACATAGGGTGTACCTGTGCATAGTAACATAGGGTTACCTGTGTATAGTAACATAGGGTTACCTGTGTATAGTATTATAGGGTGTACTTGTGTATAGTAACATAGGGTGTACTTGTGTATAGTAACATAGGGTGTACTTGTGTATAGTAACATAGGGTGTACTTGTGCATAGTAACATAGGGTGTACTTGTGTATAGTAACATAGGGTGTACCTGTGCATAGTAACATAGGGTTACCTGTGTATAGTAACATAGGGTTACCTGTGTATAGTAACATAGGGTGTACTTGTGTATAGTAACATAGGGTGTACTTGTGTAAAGTAACATAGGGTGTACCTGTGTATAGTAACATAGGGTGTACCTGTGCATAGTAACATACTGCTGTACTTGTGTAGAGTAAAATAGGCTTTACCTGTTTATAGTGTTGTACCTGTGCATAGTAACATAGGGTTACCTGTGTTTAGTAACATAGGGTGTCCTGTGTATAGTAACATAGGGTGTACCTGTGCATAGTAACATAGGGTTACCTGTGTATAGTAACATAGGGTGTACTTGTGTATAGTAACATAGGGTGTACCTGTGCATAGTAACATAGGGTTACCTGTGTATAGTAACATAGGGTTACCTGTGTATAGTAACATAGGGTGTACTTGTGTATAGTAACATAGGGTTACCTGTGTTTAGTAACATAGGGTGTACCTGTGTATAGTAACATAGGGTGTACTTATGTATAGTAACATAGGGTGTACTTGTGTATAGTAACAAAGGGTGTACTTGTGCATAGTAACATAGGGTGTACCTCTGCATAGTAACATAGGGTTACCTGTGTGTAGTAACATAGGGTGTACTTGTGCATAGTAACATAGGGTGTACTTGTGTATAGTAACATAGGGTGTACCTGTGCATAGTAACATACTGCTGTACTTGTGTAGAGTAATATAGGCTGTACCTGTTTATAGTGTTGTACCTTTGTATAGTACATAGGGTGTACTTGTGTATAGTAACATAGGGTGTACCTGTGCATAGTAATATAGGGTGTACCTGTGTATAGTAACATAATATACATAATCGTGTACCTATGTTTAGTAACATAGGGTGTACCTGTGTATAGTTACATAGGGTGTACCTGTGCATAGTAACATAGGGTTACCTGTGTATAGTAACATAGGGTGTACTTGTGTATAGTAACATAGGGTGTACCTGTGTATAGTAACATAGGGTGTACCTGTGTATAGTAACATAGGTGTACCTGTGTATAGTAACATAGGGTGTACCTGTGCATAGTAATATAGGGTGTACCTGTGTATAGTAACATAATATACATAATCGTGTACCTATGTTTAGTAACATAGGGTGTACCTGTGTATAGTTACATAGGGTGTACCTGTGCATAGTAACATAGGGTTACCTGTGTATAGTAACATAGGGTGTACTTGTGTATAGTAACATAGGGTGTACCTGTGTATAGTAACATAGGGTGTACCTGTGTATAGTAACATAGGTGTACCTGTGTATAGTAACATAGGGTGTACCTGTGCATAGTAACATAGGGTGTACCTGTGCATAGTAACATAGGGTTACCTGTGTATAGTATTATAGGGTGTACTTGTGTATAGTAACATAGGGTGTACTTGTGTATAGTAACATAGGGTGTACTTGTGTATAGTAACAAAGGGTGTACTTGTGCATAGTAACATAGGGTTACCTGTGTATAGTAACATAGGGTGTACTTGTGTATAGTAACATAGGGTGTACCTGTGCATAGTAACATAGGGTTACCTGTGTATAGTAACATAGGGTGTACTTGTGTATAGTAACATAGGGTGTACTTGTGTATAGTAACATAGGGTGTACTTGTGCATAGTAACATAGGGTGTACCTGTGTATAGTAACATAGGGTATACCTGTGTATAGTAACATAGGGTATACTTGTGTATAGTAACATAGGGTGTACCTGTGCATAGTAACATACTGCTGTACTTGTGTAGAGTAATATAGGCTGTACCTGTTTATAGTGTTGTACCTTTGTATAGTAACAAAGGGTGTACCTGTGCATAGTAACATAGGGTGTACTTGTGTAACTGTAGAGTAATATAGGGTGTACCTGTTTATAGTGTTGTACCTTTGTATAGTAACAAAGAGTGTACTTGTGACTAGGGCTGTACTTGTGTATAGTAACAGAGGGTGTACCTGTGCATAGTAACATAGTGCTGTACTTTTGTATAGTAACATAGGGTGTACCTGTGTATAGTAACATAGGGTGTACCTGTGCATAGTAACATAGGGTGTACCTGTGTATAGTAACATAGGGTGTACCTGTGCATAGTAACATAGGGTGTACTTGTGGAGTAATATAGGCTGTACCTGTTTATAGTGTTGTACCTTTGTATAGTAACATAATATACATAATGCTGTACCTATGTTTAGTAACATAAGGTGTACCTGTGCATAGTAACATAAGGTGTACTTGTGTATAGTAACATAGGGTGTACCTGTGCATAGTAACATAGTGCTGCACTTGTACATAGTAACATAGGGTGTACCTGTGCATAGTAACATAGTGCTGTACTTGTGTATAGTAACATAGGGTGTACCTATGCATAGTAACATAGTGCTGTACTTGTGTAGAGTAATATACTCTGTACCTGTTTATAGTGTTGTACCTTTGTATAGTAACATAATATACATAATGCTGTACCTATGTTTAGTAACATAGGGTGTACCTGTGCATAGTAACATAGGGTGTACTTGTGTATAGTAACATAGGGTGTACCTGTGCATAGTAACATAGGGTGTACTTGTGTATAGTAACATAGGGTGTACCTGTGCATAGTAACATAGTGCTGTACTTGTGTATAGTAGCATAGGGTGTACCTGTGCATAGTAACATAGTGCTGTACCTGTGTATAGTAACATAGGGTGTACCTGTGTATAGTAACATAGGGTGTACCTGTGCATAGTAACATAGTGCTGTACTTGTGTATAGTAACATAGGTTGTAGTTGTGTAGAGTAACATAGGGTGTACTTGTGTATAGTAACATAGGGTGTACCTTTGTATAGTAACATAGGGTGTACTTGTGTATAGTAACATAGGGTGTACTTGTGTATAGTAACATAGGGTGTACCTGTGCATAGTAACATAGTGCTGTACTTGTGTAGAGTAATATAGGCTGTACCTGTTTATAGTGTTTTACCTTTGTATAGTAACAAAGGGTGTACTTGTGACTAGGGCTGTACTTGTGTATAGTAACATAGGGTGTACCTGTGCATAGTAACATAGTGCTGTACTTGTGTAGAGTAACATAGGCTGTACCTGTTTATAGTGTTGTATCTGTGTATGGTAACATAGGGTGTACCTGTGCATAGTAACATAGGGTGTACCTGTGCATAGTAACATAGGGTGTACCTGTGTATAGTAACAAAGGGTGTACTTGTGTAGAGTAACATAGGGTGTACCTGTGTATAGTAACATAGTGCTGTACTTGTGTAGAGTAATATAGGCTGTACCTGTTTATAGTGTTGTACCTGTGTATAGTAACAAAGGGTGTACTTGTGACTAGGGCTGTACGTATGTATAGTAACATAGGGTGTACTTGTGTATAGTAACATAGGGTGTACCTGTGCATAGTAACATAGTGCTGTACTTGTGTAGAGTAATATAGGCTGTACCTGTTTATAGTGTTGTACCTTTGTATAGTAACAAAGGGTGTACTTGTGACTAGGGCTGTACTTGTGTATAGTAACATAGGGTGTACCTGTGCATAGTAACATAGGGTGTACCTGTGCATAGTAACATAGGGTGTACTTGTGCATAGTAACATAGGATCTACCTGTGCATAGTAACATAGGGTGTACTTGTGTATAGTAACATAGGGTGTACCTGTGCATAGTAACATAGGGTGTACTTGTTTATAGTAACATAGGGTGTACTTGTGTATAGTAACATAGGGTGTACCTGTGTATAGTAACATAGGGTGTACCTGTGCATAGTAACATAGGGTGTACTTGTGTATAGTAACATAGGGTGTACCTGTGTATAGTAACATAGGGTGTACCTGTGCATAGTAACATAGGGTGTACCTGTGCATAGTAACATAGGGTGTACCTGTGCATAGTAACATAGGGTGTACCTGTGTATAGTAATATAGGGCGTACCTGTGCATAGTAACATAGGGTTTACCTGTGTATAGTAACATAGGGTGTACCTGTGTATAGTAACAAAGGGTGTACTTGTGCATAATAATATAGTGCTGTACTTGTGTATAGTAACATAGGGTGTACCTGTGCATAGTAACAAAGGGTGTACTTGTGTATAGTAACATAGGCCTAGATTTGGAGTTTGGCGTTAGCCGTGAAAACCAGCGTTAGAGGCCCCTAACGCGGGTTTCTTACGGACTCCGGTATTTAGAGTTTATTTACCGCCACTCCAAAATCACCTAACGCTCAAATTTCTACCGACACCTCAGACCCAGTAGTAAACATATACCGACAAAATAAACATCGACGAATCAAATTAAAAAAATTACACAAAGTACACTTACACTCATACAAACACTACACTATGTTTATTTTTCATATTTAATAATTTTTAAGCAAAATACAAAGGATTAAAGTTGCGAGATCTCGGGTGTTAGAAAAAAAACAACACAAATCCATTTTCCCATTGACTTACATTGACACACGGGAAAAGACCCTCATATACCTACATCTAACTAATAACATTATCACAAATATACACTCATCGATGCATACAAAAAATATACATCACATGACATACACAAAATATTTATTTATTACATAAAGAACACGATTTAGTTACTTTTTCACACAAGCTCATGACGTCACTCACTTTACGAGGAAAACCAGTCTTAGAAAAAAAAAATGACAAATTTTATGAGCCTCCATTGACTTCTATTGGGAAGACGTGCTCGTGCACGCGAAACCCACATTTCCCTAACGCACGCAAATAGCGTAGACAGAAAAACTCCAAATACCAGCGCTAGAAAATACATGATTTTATGCGTTAGACCTAGCGATGATAAATAGATCAAGAAATGACTATTTCCCTATGGTGGATTTATGGATTTTACAGTTTGAATATTCACAACACCATTAAATTGTTTCACACTTTTAGATTACATCAACTACAAATCAACATCACTAGTAACAACATTTTATTAAAATAAAATTACATTTAAACGGACAAATAAATTATTTAAACTTTTCTGGATTCACAAACAGTACACAATGGGAAACACCTCTCATTTACATTTATTATTGCATTTCAGTTATTCAACTCATATTCTTGCAGCAACTGCATATCTACATAGGCTTAACACATGATCACTCATGGATGCACATACATTACTTTTAACATTCACTCATACATGTGCATTCAAATGATGGGGGAAAAACACATTACATTCTCTAGAGGAATCACAAAACACAACATATGGATTTTACTGTAATTTTAACATCATGATTCCATCACCAGAAACCATTAGGAATTACGTACAACAAGAACATCATTACACCAGATTACACATGTCACTTTATGGGAAGGAACAACAATGCCAGACCGCTATATAGAAGTCAGCATATGTGGGACACAATCACAATATATACGTATATGTACATAACACGCATCACCCATCACGCAACCACAAAGCACACATTTATATTTTATTCAGCACACAATAACAATGTAGCACAATACAACAACACAATTAAGAAATATTGTCAGATCGCAAATCACTTATATATACAATACTACAGATGGCAGACGGGAAGTTATGAATAATTATTGCGATTTTAAAGGGACGCATACAATATTGACATCTCGGCAATCACTTATATACACAATACTACAGATGACAGCCGGAAGTTATTCAGTATTAGTGCCATTTGAATGGGACGCATACAATATTGACAGCTCGGCAATCACTTATATACACAATACTACAGATGACAGCCGGAAGTTATTCAGTATTAGTGCCATTTGAATGGGACGCATACAATATTGACAGCTCGGCAATCACTTATATATACAATACTACAGATGACAGACGGGAAGTTCGGAATTATTATTGCGATTTTAAAGGTACGCATACAATATTGACAGCTCGGCAATCACTTATATATACAATACTACAGATGACAGACGGGAAGTTCGGAATTATTATTGCGATTTTAAAGGGACGCATACAATATTGACTGCTCGGCAATCACTTATATATACAATACTACAGATGGCAGACGGGAAGTTCGGAATTATTATTGCGATTTTAAAGGGACGCATACAATATTGACATCTCGGCAATCACTTATATACACAATACTACAGATGACAGCCGGAAGTTATTCAGTATTAGTGCCATTTGAATGGGACGCATACAATATTGACAGCTCGGCAATCACTTATATATACAATACTACAGATGGCAGACGGGAAGTTCGGAATTATTATTGCGATTTTAAAGGGACGCATACAATATTGACAGCTCGGCAATCACTTATATATACAATACTACAGATGGCAGATGTTACTTTATCGTTTACAAACAATATTGCAGCAACATTGATCGATCACATTCGATGCACATTATACACAACTATGCACTTTCATTCATGTTAGCCTGGACGTGTGCTTGTTACTATAAGATCGCGTTTAACAAATATTGATAACGCATATGATCAAACATTACAAACATGCACTGTATGTGTGATATTTGACACTTTCACATTGAGATTCATTGGGGGGAAACAATATTTCAGCAAACAACTAAAAAACGCCCACTGTGAAAGCATTCGCGCCGCTCACATACAAACAAGTGAATACAATCAGCAATCATTACAAACTCACTACCATTGGACTAATTGTACTATAAATCCCACAAACAACATGGCCAAAGCATCACTTGTGATCCACATCAGATCAAGTGCTTACCTTGTTACGCTGTTTTGAAAGATGGATGACGATGACATGGTAGACGCTGCTGGTGCTGCTATTGGCGAACTAGCTGTTGGTCGAATCAGGCAGCCTCGGCGGCTCAGACCGAGACGAAGGGGTCGTCTGGTTCGAGGTCCTCCTGTCTACAGGGTGAGACCCACCTTGGAAAACATGAGCGACTTTGAGGTTTTTGATAAGTATCGGCTCGATCGCGAACAGCTCATTGGCCTTTACGAGCTTCTTAAACCTCATTTGGAGCCACGTATAAGAATAAGGACTGCTGTTCCCCCCATGAGTAAGATGCTAAGCTGTCTATACGTCCTGGCCTCCGGGAGTTTTCAATCAGGAGAACTGTACATGCATGGCCTGTCTCAAGGTACATTCTCTGTGGTGTTTGATAACTTTCTGGACGCCATGGTACGTATCAGTAAGCAATACATAGGATTCCCACAGAATGATGGTGATTGGAGGCGCCTGAAGCGGGAATTCTTTGATATTGCTCAATTGCCCAATGTCTTGGGAGCCATAGATTGTACCCACATTGCGCTGCGTGCTCCAATTGATGACTTGCCCTTCAGAAATCGCAAACATTTTCATAGCCTCAACGTGCAGTATGTTTGTGACGCACGGATGAGGATTATGCATGTGTATGCGAATTTTGGAGGGGCTTGTCATGATGCCCGCATCCTCTCTTTGTCGTCCCTGTGGAGACAGTTTGAGGAAAGACAAATGCCCCCTGGTTATCTCGTTGGTGAGTATTTGTGCTCAACATGGTTAATTATTTTTACAATTGCCCCTGTATTTTTTAACTGTTAGCGTCATGTTCAGCTATAGGATTAAATTTAACCATTTGTTATTTACCGACGCTAATGTCTAGTTTTATTTAAATGCAGATATGTAGCATGTCTTACCTTAAGTGTTCAGATAGAGAATGCAATGTAACCATGTAGTTAGCATTTTACACAAGGTTTGGTTTCAGAACAATACGCATATGTAGCATGTCTTAGCTGAAATGGGAAGATATTATCTCATGCAATTTAACCCTGTCATTGTCTCTTTCTGCTAATGTCTAGTTTTATTTAAATGCAGATATGTAGCATGTCTTACCTTAAGTGTTCAGATAGAGAATGCAATGTAACCATGTAGTTAGCATTTTACACAAGGTTTGGTTTCAGAACAATACGCATATGTAGCATGTCTTAGCTGAAATGGGAAGATATTATCTCATGCAATTTAACCCTGTCATTGTCTCTTTCTGCTAATGTCTAGTTTTATTTAAATGCAGATATGTAGCATGTCTTACCTTAAGTGTTCAGATAGAGAATGCAATGTAACCATGTAGTTAGCATTTTACACAAGGTTTGGTTTCAGAACAATACGCATATGTAGCATGTCTTAGCTGAAATGGGAAGATATTATCTCATGCAATTTAACCCTGTCATTGTCTCTTTCTGCTAATGTCTAGTTTTATTTAAATGCAGATATGTAGCATGTCTTACCTTAAGTGTTCAGATAGAGAATGCAATGTAACCATGTAGTTAGCATTTTACACAAGGTTTGGTTTCAGAACAATATGCATATGTAGCATGTCTTAGCTGAAATGGGAAGATACAGAATAATATAGAAATTTATTTTTTGGATGTTTCTGACAACTTTTAATATGGATTATGGTTTTTAAAAATACAAATTTATACAACAATATACTAGTTTAAGTATTCTGTTTGAATTATGTTCTGTTCAAAATTTATAGGTGATTCTGGGTACATGAGCCGGCCTTGGCTCATTACCCCCTTGCGTAGCCCGACTGATGTGTCTGAGGAGCGCTACAATAGGGCTCATAAGAGAACCAGGGCGGTGGTTGAAAGGATGTTCGGGCTCCTGAAGATGAGATTCAGGTGCCTGGACCGTTCTGGAGGAGCACTCCAGTACAACCCAAAGAAGGTGGCTAAGATCGTTGTAGCCTGTAGCGTCCTGCATAATATTGCACAGCGGGCTGGGATGCTGCAGGCCGTCCCGGTGGACAGAGACCTCCTCAGAGATGAGGAGGATGATCCTGTTCTAGAGGGGGAATTCCAGGACGAGGGACTTGATGTCAGAGCAGACGTCATCAACCGCCACTTTAGACGGTAAAGAATAGAAGTTACACTGGAGTATTTTCAATAGATGTGAACTCTATGGAAATGACAAGTAGAGAATTGTGCAAACATGTTAGTATTGATCAAATGTTAGAATAATCTTTAATTTTCATAATATAGGTGATGCTCTGGGCATTGGGTCCTATAGCGAGTCTTTGCCACCTGGTTTTTAAAGAGGACATCAGATGGTAAGTAGAAATGTATGGACTGTTGCTGGCATGATTTGTACACAAATACATAATATGGCATACATTTCCATAAATAGAATTTTGTTTACACATTACTTAAAATGTACATAATCAGAAAGGGATACTCTAGAATGACTATGGTTCAATGTCACACAGAGGTTTGTTCTGCTCAATATGACTCATCTTCACACTTGATAGAAAATAACACAGGTTCATACACAGGCTTAGTAAGCTAGTGACAGATATTTATTATGAAATGGGGGGTGGGAGAGGGGTACAGAACTGATTCACACACTTGTATGAATTTTTTTGATATAATTTCTTACATTAGGGAGATGACTTAATCTAAAGACTGAAAGGGAACAATTTGAAGCCTGACAGTGAAGATTGCCCAGACTGACAGTGGGGAAAAAGCCAAGATTGAAATTGAAGTATACCAATGGGATCATGTCTGGCATTATCTTTCAATTCTGCTGACCTTGAAAACCATACAAAGACATGTTCACATGGTAAGTGCAAACTATTTGATAGAATAAGGCTGTGGAGACATCCTATTGGAGACACTTAGATGATTTTCTATTTTGTAGATGGTATTTCCCAGTCCTCTATTTAATGAACTGATGAATAAGACACCTATTGAAGATCAACTGTTTACCCCTGAATTGACTTTCAAAGACCATGCATTGTCCAGGTTGGTGTACCAATGCATGCTAGTGAAGACTGTAGAATATTAGTAGCTTACATACATTAGTCATATTTAGTTGTTAATTAGATATTTATGGATCACAATCAGACACTTAGATGATTTTACTTTTTTAGATGGTATTTCCCAGTCCTCTATTTAATGAACTGATGAATAAGACACCTATTGAAGATCAACTGTTTACCCCTGAATTGACTTTCAAAGACCATGCATTGTCCAGGTTGGTGTACCAATGCATGCTAGTGAAGACTGTAGAATATTAGTAGCTTACATACATTAGTCATATTTAGTTGTTAATTAGATATTTATGGATCACAATCAGACACTTAGATGATTTTACTTTTTTAGATGGTATTTCCCAGTCCTCTATTTAATGAACTGATGAATAAGACACCTATTGAAGATCAACTGTTTACCCCTGAATTGACTTTCAAAGACCATGCATTGTCCAGGTTGGTGTACCAATGCATGCTAGTGAAGACTGTAGAATATTAGTAGCTTACATACATTAGTCATATTTAGTTGTTAATTAGATATTTATGGATCACAATCAGACACTTAGATGATTTTACTTTTTTAGATGGTATTTCCCAGTCCTCTATTTAATGAACTGATGAATAAGACACCTATTGAAGATCAACTGTTTACCCCTGAATTGACTTTCAAAGACCATGCATTATCCAGGTTGGTGCATGCTAGTTAAGAATCACATGAAGAATGTTGATTATTGTTAGCTTACATACATTAGTCATACTTATTTCATCATTAGATATTTAGGGATCACAATCAGAAAAAGGAATACATATTATAGTTGATATAGAGGTATTTGAATGGACATTAAATATTACATTTATGTTCAGCATACATATATTGTTGAAATGTGATATACATTATTATGTATAATTAGAAATTTGGATATTTAAATTGAATTTTTAATCCACAATATAATGGTGTATGTTTTTTTTTTTAAAAAAAAAACAATTTAATAAATATCTTTAATAAATGTTGAACAAAGTTAGAGCATAGACACAAGATGATTGGAAATGTATTTTATGAATATTTGACAACGTGTGTATTAACTTAGTTCAATTTTTTTTTTTATTTCAGATTGGCATCTGATGACTTCCAGGAATATTTTATTTTTTTCATAAACTTTTTTTTTATTTTAAATGTTAATAATAAACATTTTATTATTAAATACATTCTTTTGAACAGATTATAATAAATATCCATATAATCTGTCAATAAAAAAAAGTTTGACTCCCATGACTGGTAGTTGGCTATTTGACAAGCACATGCATAAGATCAAATAATGCATTAATTTTAGAAAATCAACTGATTCCGAGAATATTACATTAAACTATCTTTTTTAACATTAATTGGGGAGTGAGATCCATCGATGCTTTTCTTTTGAAATTCTTAGATGTTAAATTAATTTCGGATATGTAGTCAAAATTTCTCAAAAATTATTTAATTTCACTTTTAAGAAGGGGAAGTGGTTCAATTACATTAAAGTGACAGTGTTGTTGAATGTAAAATTAATTTTATCAGATCTTGTATCTTCCTTAGGTATCTCAAAACATTATTTTCGAAATTATTTTAATTGTTACTTTTATAAATGGTAGGTCATTTAACTTCATATTTTTCACAAGCTAGTTATTGGATGCCAGGTTAATCGATGTAATTTTCTACTGGAGTCATTTAACTATAGTTATTAATATTATGTAGTTTTTAAAATCTTACCTCTTGGGTTAGACATCAAATATCTATATATAATTTGAATTCCCCTTTAGTTTATTTTGACAATGTTAAATCAACATTACAAATGTTTTGGTCCTTAAAGGGACATTCACAAAGTATATTGTGTATAGATTTTTTTTAAAAATAATAAAAGATTTTAAACATATTTAGAAAGTAATATAGAATTACATTCAGTCTTTAAATATACTTTTAAAAAAATACATCAATGCACATATCTTAGTCAATTACATAAGGCATCTATGTGCAACCAACAATCAGCATCAAAATAGCCTATGTAGATATGTATTTAATCCAAGAATATATAATTACAATCTAATGATTGAATAACAAAACATATTAAGTTGTTCAAATATTATAATCTTATACAAAATGCATACATAAGATATAGCTTAATGTCCCTCTAAGCTGAAGGCTCCAAAATACCTCCTTTACAAAATATATTTCAGTCAGTGTGTAAAACAATCCAGAAGTTAATCTAAATTTGCTTTACTCATATGTTATACTAATTTAGCAAAAGGAAGGTGCCTATGTTTCTGATATTTTAAGCATTATTGTGAAATGTTTCTTTAAAGGGACATGAAATCAAAATATACTTAAAGGGAGACAGTTAAAAAATTAATGATTTATACATTATGAATGAGTATTCTATTTTAAGCAACTTTAAACATTGTCTCGTATTATGAATGCTCCTTGTGATGTTGCTATCATTACTTTAAAAAAAAGGCATTAAATAGATAATTTATTTGCTTCAGTACTCTGGACAGAACTTGCTTTTTTTGGTTGGATTAATTTATCCAACAATCATCAAGGACAACCCAGGTTTTTTGGAAACAATTGTCCGTAATCTAAAATATAATTATTGATTTGCAAAGAAAGATAACAAGATAACTGTTAACATTTGAGAATCGGATTAAATTATAAAGTTGATTAACATTTCATGCTCAATCTGAATCACCAACGCTAAATTTGTTTGGACAGTGTCCCTTTAAGAGCTTTAAATAGTGTATTTACTTCGCTTCCTATCTTGACATACTTTGCTTGAAAAGCATATCGAGATAGGCTCAGTAGATGAAGATTGGTGGATGCACAGAGATGCCTTATGTGATTGGCTCAACCATGTGCATTTAAATTTCTTCTGTTGAGGATATATAAATACTAAGATAAATTGATTTACATTTTAAAGTCTAAACAATCTTCTATCTCTACAGATCATTTGATACAATTGTTTGTAATGTCTATTTAAAAATAAAGACGCCATTGCACAATAACATATATGAGCACTTCAGACAAATACAAGCTCAAGGTTTATTTGCTAATAACAAACAAACCTGTAGTTTAACATTTATAAACAGATTATCCAAGTTACTGACCTTATAACCTGAATTTGAACATTCAGAAATATTGCGTGGGAAACGCATCTTGAAACACAAGATTACCATCTTTAAACATTAGAGTCTAATGTCACGCAATAGCACACAATCAATGTGCATTATGAAATACATTTAATAGAGCAATATCAATACTTCACAATAAGTCAATAAATGGATTTTATGAACAATAAAGACATACAATATTAAATGTGTATTTGTATTAAAGAAAAAGACCGTTATTAAACCGAGAAATGTCTACAACATTTAATAATGTGACAGTATTAGATTTTAAAGAGAATTTAATCATTAATATTTAACGGATCACGGATATTAAATCTGCGTCACACATATCCGCATGACAGGCCCATGAGTTACTAATAAGTCTACATGAAAAATGAAGTCACAGCACCACCAAGCGGTATGTGTAAGGAAGTTACTAAGATATGAAACATTAATGAACGGCCAATCCGAGTTCATCACACAAACACAACTTGAGTCAGGATGGTCTCACAGACATTCTAACAATATTTCAAACTTTTATCCAATCAGATGTACAGATAACTTGTCCCATGGTGCATCTCATGTTTACTTCACCATATAAAAGTCCATTACACGTTGCCATCTTTGTCAGTTCTCTAATGCCTGCTGGTGTATTTGTTTTTATATATTAAATATATATTATATATACGCAACTCGGCAGGCATGTCAGTTCCCAGGTTCACCAAGGAGGAGAGCGCTGCACTGGTCCACGCCGTCAAGGACTTTTATCCCCAGCTGTTTGGGAACAAGAGGAGGTTGACAGATGCGCATGTTAAGAAGGCCCTCTGGGAGTCTATCACCAATGCGGTTAGATTGGTGTGTGACGTCCAGAGGACCCAGGATCAGATCATGAGGAGATTCGGAGATATGAGGTTGCGGTTATCCAAAAAAGTCAACCTCATAAGGGACTGGGTACAAGCCCGTAAAAGAGGTGGCAAAAGAGAGGCCCCGCGGAAACTGTACCTACTCCCTTATGAGGTGACTTTATGCGAGCTCCTCAATCTCCGGGTCCCCAAAAGATTTAGATCCTCGCCATCCTCGGCCTCCTCTTCTTCCCTCCCAGCTGCGGGATCTGAAAGTCCTGACGCGGGGGCCAGGGCAGCTGCTTCTCCGTCCGGTGGCCTGGGAGGAGATGGAGAATCTGAACCAGGTAATTATCCAACTTCATATAATATCTTAATATTTGTTATTTTTATCAAAAAATGTGTATATAGTCAGATACTAAACCTATACAGATCTCACAACATACACTGCATATGATGTTTAGATATCTGATTTTAGATTAGTGATACATGAAATAGGAATGATGTGTCTTGCGCTCTACAGAATATGCGTCACAGAGCGAAAATGGAATTGCGCATCCACGTTAACATGGCTTTGCTGTAAGTGGCATTGCTTTATACATGTTGGTCAAATGACGGATGCGTTATTCCGCTTGGAATCATTGCGCAATGATCGCGAAAATGGAATTGCGCATCCACGTTAACATGGCTTTGCTGTAAGTGGCATTGCTTTATACATGTTGGTCAAATGACGGATGCGTTATTCCGCTTGGAATCATTGCGCAATGATCGCGAAAATGGAATTGCGCATCCACGTTAACATGGCTTTGCTGTAAGTGGCATTGCTTTATACATGTTGGTCAAATGACGGATGCGTTATTCCGCTTGGAATCATTGCGCAATGATCGCGAAAATGGAATTGCGCATCCACGTTAACATGGCTTTGCTGTAAGTGGCATTGCTTTATACATGTTGGTCAAATGACGGATGCGTTATTCCGCTTGGAATCATTGCGCAATGATCGCGAAAATGGAATTGCGCATCCACGTTAACATGGCTTTGCTGTAAGTGGCATTGCTTTATACATGTTGGTCAAAATGAAATGTGAATTATTATATATGTGAAGAATACAGTATTCTTATTTTCAATATTATACATAATAAAATAAGAAGAATACAAATAAATTATAACATATGCCCATCAATTGATGATAATGAAATAACAACAAAAAATAATTAAAGCTACAGTAAACAACACAAGTGATTGAAAATAAGAGTACAGGATATATTTATCATGAATTTAATTGAGGAAACAATTAACTCATGGGACTACCAAAGGATTAATATTTTTAAATTGATTTGCTAATAATGTAAAGATTTTAAACATGGCATGATTTGTATTAATGATATGCAATCCTCATTTAATATATTACAGATATGGATGTTGCTGCTGGATCCTTAAGGCAGGGCTTGTCACAGTATGGTATGTCTCATTTTAATTGACATTTGTCTTAGAAACATGGACAGAACATTACATACTAAATCCACATTGTTCAATATTTATATGTAATGTCCCTTTAATAGATGAAAATTAAATAATTCTTCGGATATCCTTAAATAACATATTAGATTTGAATTGCATGCTCAATCCCATTCATTACATCAACATATGGAGTAGAGAATTCATTAACACCAACATTGTCAAATCAATAAAATTTTATATTAAAGGGATACTGAGCTAAAATTATTAATGTTGTCATTCAGATAGAGTATGCAATATTAATAAACATTTAAATATAATACTATCATCATATGTGAAATATTCTATTGCTAAATGGATTTTAAAATCAAGAATGTACGTTTATCTGCAGCTCAATTTTGGTTGACCAACCGTGGTTTTTATTGATGATTGGTGGATACCTTCAACAAACAATATTTATGGAATCCAATATTGCTTATCTGCCTTTAATATTAAAATGTAGCAACATTAAAATTATAATAGGAGTCAATGTTAAATTATTTTGAACAGTTTGAACATAGAAATCAATTATTTAAATTAATCATGTCAGTGTCCCTTTAAGACAAAATAGATTCATTCATCTTTACATTCTTTTGATTAAAAAATATTGATATATAATTCACATATTCTCTGTTGGAGTTACTTTATAGATATTTGCATACTCTAACAGCACCATGATTACATATTTGTAATAATCAATTTTGTTTTGTATTGTGATAAATATGTGTTGTGTCCTAAACAAGATTACTGTACATTGCACAAATGGCTCGATGTGACACATGTGTTTGTTTAGATTTGTCAACAGATGCTCTTCAAAATGTGGTTTGTGTGTATTCTTTTAACCTCTTAAGGACATATGACAGAATTATTCCGTCATAAAACAATTGAGCAAACTGAAAGCTGTGTCCTTAAAGGGTTAAGAACATTGATCAATGGGTATATTTAGATATGCAATAGCATCGTATGAGATGATTTTGATGTCTAATATAGTCTGACATTAAACATATGTTCAATACAGAATATTTAACAGAATCCCCTTGATTCAATCAAGCATTTTCTGGTGTAATGACTGCTCTATTCTTCACATTTTAAAGTTGATTAATGGTAAAATTCGAGACAGATGTGATTTAGTGATATCCCAAATGTGTTTCCTAATATATATCTATATCATTCATAGAGAGAGTTGGTGTGGTGAGCCCACAGGAATCCAGCAGTGACATAGAGCCGCCTTTGCGGTCTCCTGGTAAGTCCATTGACTCATTTATATGTAATTGAAGGTGTATTGCTAATCAATATTATGATCATGATTCTGATGAAGCATAACATTAGAAAAAAAAATAAGATTGTCTCTTCTGATTATATATTAATTTTCTTTTAATATTGAACGATTAATAATTTCAACTTTATTAGTCTCCACATTTGTTATTCAGAAGATGTATAACATATGTTTGTTTCAATGTTCTTTTTTTACAACAGTCATCAAGTGATACACACATGAGAAATCTTAAATGTTCTATGTAATATGCTTTTATGATTTTTACATTAATCCAAACAATACATTGAAAATATGAATCATTGAGAATAACAAATATAATGTAATTTGTATGCTCCATCAAAATGATGTAAATCATAACTTTGGGTGTGTATATCTTTAATGCAACATTGATGTGTGTCTTTGACCAACAGTAACATATGTTATAATATCTGTTGTTAACGTGTACACAACATGTTATGTTTTACAGAGATTGATTTAACATGTGGGACGGAGGAGGAAGAGGCTGCCTTGGAGTCTAATGGTATGTGAAATATATCTATCATGTTTCCAACATGTTTGTTTATTTGAAATAATTTAATTGAAGACATTCAAAGTCTACATCTTTTGCACTTTAAAAAGGAATATTATTTGTCTGTTCAAATACACTACTGCCCCCTTTCTATATCAGGCAGCATGAAATATATTTAATAGAAAATATGTAAAATTCATGACATCATTATGTCACATGCATATTCCAGGCCAAAACACAATAATAATGTTATAATTGTACAGACAGTCATTGATATTCATCTGAGTGCCTATATACATACCATATCCTAATTTCAGAATATTTTAAAAATTCAAACACACTTCGAAGTATATTGAAAACATAATCAATTTGAAATGCGTTGATTTGATGTCAGGATGTATGAGATGTTAATATATTTTCTTTAAATTTTCAGATGGATCCACCACTTCTGGTCATCTGGTTTCCGCCCCTGCCCAGTCACAGACCCCTCCCCATGCACAGACCCCTGACCATGGCCAGACCCCTGCACAGACCCAGACCCCTGCCCATGACCAGACCACTGCCGGCCCTTCCCATAGTTCATATCCTGTCCCTCCCAAAAAACGCCCCTACAACCCCCTTCGCCGCTCTCCCCGTATTATGGCCCGTACAGCTGCCCAGACCCAAACTCCCCACTCCCCAGCTGTACGGCCTACCCCGGAGCGGCAGCTCACCCCTCCCCAAGCCATTAACATCCCTCCCCAAGCCACTCCCATCCCTCCCCAAGCCAATCCCATCCCTCCCCCCTGTCTCAACCTTCATTGTCCTGGGTGTCGGATTGTCCTTCCCAGGCACAGCTGTAAGTATCATTCAAAATACACGTTATAAGATACTTAAATGTACAGTGAAGTTAAATGTTGTAAATTGTGATTCCAATCCAGCATGCAATGTTAATCAAATTTATAATTTACTACTCTTATGAATTATTCTTCATTCTCTTGATATTTTTTTTGAAACAAAGAAATTCCTATAATTAGTTTAAACAATAAAATAATTCTGGCCATCATTTCTTTATTGTTGGATGAATGTATCCATCAACCAGCAGGGACAAACAAAGTTGATAAACAAATATTGGCTTCCATAAAAAGCAACATTCTTGCATTCAAAATCTAGCTAGAGAATTTAAAAATTTAATGAATATGTGTAAGTTTTAAAGATTTGTAATGTCATGCTCTATCTGAATCAGTCCATTAAATATTTAGGTTCAGTGTCCCTTTAATTGGATATCACTACATATACCAATCACCACTACTTGGATCCAACAATTTATGTACAAATGTTGATACAT
The DNA here is from genome assembly GCF_027579735.1 of Bombina bombina. Taxonomy (NCBI): domain Eukaryota; kingdom Metazoa; phylum Chordata; class Amphibia; order Anura; family Bombinatoridae; genus Bombina; species Bombina bombina. Next base: position 641,653,941 of record NC_069505.1, on the reverse strand, counting down.
TATCTCTTGTCTAACCCAGTGGGAATGTAATTTCTTCAGGTTGCTATGTTTACACAGCTTGACCTCAATGCCAAAATGTTTAAGGATAGGTGTGCCTACCACAGTATAATTTTAATTTTTTAATTGCTAATGTAAGTACAATGTAAATCCTTTAACAAGATTTTATACACTCAAGCTGTATAAGTGGATAATCTAAAACCAATTAAAGGGGACAACATGTTTGAGTTAAATGTCCCTTTAATGATTTCTGTCTGTCTGAATAACCTAATTCATGTGTAAATAATAAATGTAAAATAATTGATGTAAAGAATTATTTGTCTTTATGATGACAATGTATGTTGTAAAATTTTTTCGTCTGTTGTGTAATTATCCTTAATATTTAATGTATTCTTTATTTTAGGCTGTGACTCAGCATGGCTCATGCTAGAAAGTATAGCAAGAGTAGAGCAGGCCGTGTTGAGGAACGCAGCTGTCCTGAGAGGGATGAACGACACCATGCAGGCCCAGCTCCGGGTTCAGGACTTGACTCTGCGTGCAATTATGAGATTAAGTTCAAGGCCTGAATCTGGAGCTGGACATGCACAGGACGATGAAGAGGATGACCAGTAAGTGGAGGATCTGGAGATGCTCCATGGTGGCAGATAAGAATCCTCCGTCCACATGTTGATTTTGTTTTTTTATTGTTGCCATTTGGCCTTTTTACAAGTTTATTGTTGTGCCTGTTGCACTCTTTTACCTTGTCATATGTCTCCAATGGGGCTATGCTGGCCCTTGGCAACTCTCTTCATGGACTGTGATGCACTGTGTTACCTTGTCATATGGCTCCAATGGGGCTATGCTGGCCCTTGGCAACTCTCTTCATGGACTGTGATGCACTGTGTTACCTTGTCATATGGCTCCAATGGGGCTATGCTGGCCCTTGGCAACTCTCTTCATGGACTGTGATGCACTGTGTTACCTTGTCATATGGCTCCAATGGGGCTATGCTGGCCCTTGGCAACTCTCTTCATGGACTGTGATGCACTGTGTTACCTTGTCATATGGCTCCAATGGGGCTATGCTGGCCCTTGGCAACTCTCTTCATGGACTGTGATGCACTGTGTTACCTTGTCATATGGCTCCAATGGGGCTATGCTGGCCCTTGGCAACTCTCTTCATGGACTGTGATGCACTGTGTTACCTTGTCATATGGCTCCAATGGGGCTATGCTGGCCCTTGGCAACTCTCTTCATGGACTGTGATGCACTGTGTTACCTTGTCATATGTCTCCAATGGGGCTATGCTGGCCCTTAGCAACTCTCTTCATGGACTGTGATGCACTGTGTTACCTTGTCATATGGCTCCAATGGGGCTATGCTGGCCCTTGGCAACTCTCTTCATGGACTGTGATGCACTGTGTTACCTTGTCATATGGCTCCAATGGGGCTATGCTGGCCCTTGGCAACTCTCTTCATGGACTGTGATGCACTGTGTTACCTTGTCATATGGCTCATATATTCCTTATTTTTAAAATATTATTTATAAACGTTGTGTATGTTTTCTTACATACTAATAAAATACATTTTATTTCACGAATCTTTGTCCTGATTCTTCATGTTATTTTTTGAAAGCTCTAGTTTATGTTGTTGATCCTTAAAGGGACCTACCAAATATATTTTTAATAATAAAATCATATATGTAAGACAATAGTAAATGACTTTAAGATTAACATCTCCAATGTAATCTTATTATTTGTCTTTATATATTTTTATCTTAGCTTTATCATTGCCTGATTATGATTAGCATAGTAATTGTTTTATATATGTATATATAATGTGTGTATTTAGAAACTCTGCATGAATTGATGCACCTTTACCAAATGATCTGAGTATTGATACAATGATATAATCCCTGTAAAGTGTTCATTTTATTGAAATAGTATTGTCTATGTGTATGCTCTTTTTAAAAACAAAATAATGTCCCTTTAAGTGATGGTGAGCACAATTGTTAATGAATGTATTTCCATTTCTAAAGCGTTTTTGTCCTTTTTACATGAACAAGGACATATAATCTTATTAATAAACAATCTTATTGTAATGTTGACAGCACATGTATTTCATTTTCAATTCTATATAATTGTAAAAGTGTAACCAAATAAATCTCTGTGTGTAATGCAAATAATTTAGATGATGAATATTTGTTAACAAAGATGTTAACAAAATACTTATCCTCCCATATATGGTTATAGGTAGGCTGACAATAATTAAACTTGAATAAATGACACGTTTAATCAATCCATGTATAACTATTGTTATTCCACAACAATCCAAACATATCTTAAAACATCAATGGCATATGTATTTCTCATGTGTATCTTTTAAATGTTAAAGATATACACCATAGCTATAGTTCAAGGGACAGTCAAGTCCGAAAAGATGAATCATGATTTGGTGACATTCCTAGATAGCAATCTAGACACATACTAGTTCCGAAAATATAAATACGTTTCTTATTGATATGCCAAGATGTCACTGAGTCCTTGTATTGTCTGCGGTTTTTCTGCGATCTCGGATGCGCCATGTTGCTTAAGACGTCACCTGCCAGGCTGTCCAATGATTCCTTGTATTGACTGACGTTCTTACGTGATCAAGAATGTGCCTTTTATTGGATTGCGTTTTGACGCGATCAAGGATGCGCCTTTTTTTTTGGGCGTTCTTACGTGATCAATAATGTGCCTTTCATTGGATGGCGTTTTAACGCGATCAAGGATGCGCCTTTTTTTTTGCCTTCTTACGTGATCAAGAATGTGCCTTTCATTGGATGGCGTTCTTACGTGATCAAGGAAGCGCCATGTTAAGACGTCACATGCAAAGGTAAAAAAACGTCTGATTGGATTACGTAGTCCCGCAATATTTGTGCACGTTAAAAACGTTTGTGACTGCAGCCAATTTTAAAAACCTTGCGAATATGTATTATTTGCATCAGGTTACATTGTTGACCCGTAGCTGATAAAGACCACCACATTCTCTTTTGCTGGATGTCTGGTTGAATAAACGAACGAAAGCAAAATGTTTTCATGCATATGATATTTCGAGGCAAGTGCAAATCTGTATAGTCCATGTTTAATATGTTTGTCAACAATGTTCCTTTTTCTGAAAAATGACTGTTGTGTTTAATGTTAAAGATATCTAATTAATAAATATGCGCTATTGTGTTTGAATAAAGTAATCAATATGCATTTATCTTTATCATATGCTAAATATATGATGCCGACTTCTTCTAAATGTAATTTCGTTGTATATTTTATTAAAGGTTCATTAGACACTCACATTATAAATCAAAAGCTTTGATTTTGTCTCTAGTTAGATAGTCCATTGTTTAACCAATACGTTTATTTTTTCTTCTGTTCTACGAAAATGTAAGTAATTTTCAGACTCCTCGCAAAGCCTCTGAGTTTCATGTGAGTACCATCTCCAGCTTTCTCCAGTTTGTGTAAAGGGTCTTTTCATATGTTAATGATGGGGTATTGTCTTGTTTTACGGTTGTAATGGGGGTTCATCTATATTTTCAATATAGCTAACCCTATTTTATTTTCAAGTGTTTGAAGCTTTGTAATATTGATATCAGTATATGTTAATCTTGTTGTTTGTAGTAGTGTCTATTACATACAGTTCTGTTAAAAATATAGTATACTGTCCCTTGAATGCAAATGTTGTTTTTTGTATCATGTATGAGATCCACATTGTTTAATCTTCAAATATATTATTGTTAGCATATTTCCCCCCCCTCTCCTAAAAGGACTTTAAACCATATTAATTGTTCAAACAAATGTCTTTACAATAAAATATTAACACAATAATGTATCTTAAAGAAAATAGACTTTATTTAACACGTCAATATAAATGTGATTTCAATATTTATTTTTTCACAAAGTACATGTAGATATACCAAGAAGCTTCAAATATGTGTTAGCATATGTAATGTTGTTAAAGGGACAGTTTCGAAAACAAATAATGTTTTGCATTATTCTAAAAGTCAATTATGTAATATCAATGATATCAAATGTTTCTCAACAATTGAACATTTGTCTGTGTTTATTTAAATTTGCTAGCTAAACCTATGAGGTTGGTGTGCTCATTTCTTCGATCTTGAAGAGTGCTTGTAATCATTATACAATTTGAGCACTAGAGGGCATTTGGATAGCATTTGTATATGTAAAACCTTGTGCTCATACAGCATATTATTGACCATGTATTGATCATTGATATCTAAAATGTTGTTATGTCTGAACAACAAATAAGTGGTCATTTTTCATAGTCAGAGATACAAGGGTAAGCACATAAGTCACACGTATTTCTCCATGTTTTGTTGTTTCCAACTTGATAATGCGTAATACAGTGTTTTCTTTGTAATCAATAATTTTCTGACTGTCCCTTTAAGCTGTGTTATTGGCATTCAAACAGTAATATGCCATCATGGATAATTGTAATGGTAATTTTGTTTGCGATTCGGGAAACAGTTTGGACATCACATCACAGAAACCAATCAATATCATGAACAAGGATAGGTATGTGATGATGTGGTTTTCACACACTTATAACCCACACTCTGCAAACAATCTCCCTCCATGGACCCGGTCCCATAGAAGTCGATTATATACAGAGTGTGGTCCACAAGTGTATGAAAACCACATCATCACATACCTATCCATTACACATTAAATAAAAAAAACAGAAAAGATGGAAAAAAATACTTACTTCCTCTTCCTTCCCCTCTTCCCACGGGGCTGAGGCTCTGGGAGGGGCAACTGCCGACTCTGACGAGTTCTCCTTGGAGATGTTGTGGGAAGAGTGGAAGGAAGAGTACTGGGACGACCAAGGTGAGGAGGAGAAGATGGCTGAGGAGGAGAAGATGGCTCAGCAGCAGGAGAAGATGGCTCAGCAGCAGGAGAAGATGGCCCAGCAGCAGGAGAAGATGGCCCAGCAGCAGGAGGCCCAGCAGCAGGAGGCCCAGCAGCAGGAGGCCCAGCAGCAGGAGGCCCAGCAGCAGGAGGCCCAGCAGCAGGATGCAGACCAGCATGCGCCTCCCGGATGAAATTAAACATCTCTTGTTGGAGTGTAAAGGTTCTGTTTTGGCGTTCTTCTATTAGAGTAAGGAGGTGTATGATTTGGTTTTGGCCTTCTCGAATGCCACTGAGCTCTTCAATAATTCTACTTCTGCCTTCTATATTCTGTATCCGGGAGTTACGCATCTGGTCTATGTAGTCTAGTAGAACCCGCACCTCCGCTATTTCCTCTTGTTGTGCACGGCGGGGTACCCGTGCATGGCGGGGTGCGGGTCTTTGAGGGGCCTCTGGTTCTGGTTCCGCGGGCTCCTCCTCTGCTTCCGGGGCCTCTTCATCAGCTCCCGTGCGCTCTTCGTCACGGGGGGCCTCTTCCCTCCGAAGTGGAAATTCCTCCCCACCACTCTCATCCCGGGGAGATGGAGGAGGCTGTATTTGTTGTGCTGCCTCCTCCCCGGACTCTGTATATTTGAACAAAGAAAAAATGTATATATTAGCATATTTCCAAATCAAGCTTTAAATGACTTAGCTTACGATACAATTACAAAAGCAGAATCATTAATCCACTTTGAAATCTAACAATCAATACGATGTCCTTATTTTCTAAACCGTGTTTGTGATATCTGTGTTAAATCTGAATGTTTTAGCGTTTGTTTTCAGTCTGTTTAAATGCACACCTAACCTATAGCCTAGATACTGATGTAACTGCAAAGTAATTGTGAATGCGTGTAAACAGCGTAATAGCATTAATCTGATCCTTAAAGGGACATTATACCCAATGTTTTATCTTTCATGATTTAGAAGCATACATTTATAATCAACTTTCTAATGTCCTTTTCTTATCTAATTAGCTTCATTCTCTGGATATTCTTTGCTGGAAAGCATATCTAGATATGCTTAGAAGATGCCGATTGGTAGCTGAATATAGCTGCCTCCTGTGATTGTTTCACCGTGTGCATGTCTATTTCTTCATTAAAGTATATCTCAAGAATGAATCAAATTAGGTAATATAAGTACATTTGAATGTTTTGACAAATTGTATTCGCTACCTTAATCATGAAAGTAAAGGTTTGCGTATAGTGTCCATTGAAATACATTCGTATGTGAATTTATTCTTAAATGAGCTTACCGTCAGATGAGAGTGGCAGGTTCCCGGTATCAATTCCTCCGATACCGACTACTTCCACCTCGGAGATGCTGGGCCGCAACAATTCCTCCCATCGGCAGTACTCTATTTCCAGGGCAGGTCCGCCACCGGTTCCTGCGGCATGTCGGGCCTCCAGACTTAACTTTTTTTTGAGATCCATTTTACAGTCCCGGTAGCGATGTTTTATCGAATCCAGATCTCTGTTCCGGCCACCCACTGCATTGACTGCATTTCTGATCTCGTTCCAGAGCCTCCTCTTGTCAGTCGGGGTGGTCTTTTGGTGCTGCAGCATCCTATGCCTGGCCATATAGGCCTCTACGAGGGCCTCCTTCTCCTCCATCGAAAACCTCGCCTCCCTAGTCGCCTTGGCCTTCCCCTGTGACGATGCCCTCTGTTTCCCGGACTGTGATGCCCTACTCTGACCGCCACTGGGCCCAGCCACTTGTTCATCTTGAACCAAGTGGCTGGGTCCACCCACCGCTTCCACCCCCGCTTCCTGCCCCCCTTCCTGCTCCCCTTCCTGCCCTGTTCCTCTCCCCCTCCCTCTCCTCCCCCCTCTACCTGTCCCCTGCCTGGTCTCCATCTGTTCCCTAAACTAAACCCCAAATAATCAAACAAAAAGTGAGTGTGATGAAATGAAAGGGGGTCAAACTAAAGAAGTCAAAAGACAAAAAAGGTGCTTAAAGTGTGAGAGGGATGTAAAAAAACAAAGAGGGTAAGGAGTATTTAAATAAACCAAAAGAAGAATAAGACTAAAAGGAGGATATGTAAACTAAATGTAACTAGGGGATGGGTATGGGATGGGTATGGGGTATGGGATAAGAGTAAATGGGATGAAAGGGAATGGGACTACAGGGAATGGGGTATGGAGTGTAGTATGAGGGGGTAGGGGGTATGGAGTATATGTAGTGTTATTGATAAGTGTATGTATGTATTGAATGTGTTTGCGTGTAAATGTGTTAAATGTACAGAAAAATCACTCGCTCGCTAACTCACACTACTACTAATTCTCACTAACTCACACTACTACTAATTCTCACTAACTCACACTACTACTAATTCTCACTAACAAACACTCCCACTAACTCTCACTAACTACCACTAACTCACGCTCCCACTAACAACTCTCACTAACAACTCCCACTCCCACTAACTCACTCACGCTCCCTCTAACAGACTCTCTCCCACTAATTCCCACTAACTCACTCACGATAACACTACCAACTGACTCTCTCACGCTAACACTAACTCACTCACAATAATGCACCAACTCTCTAATCTTCAACCTCCAATCTCCAAAGACCCACCAGCAACACAGTCAAAGAAGCCCTGCTTGTGTGGTGCTTATATACCCTGTGTAAATGTTTAATGATGTACCTATTTGCGTTGTAAATTGTGTTCAGGTGTGCATTATTAGCAATTCGTATTAGTGCAATGTGTATTAGGTGTGCGAATTTGCGCATGCTCATTTTGAGTTAGTATTTGTGGAATGTGTAGAATGCGATGATGTCATAGTGGTCGTTTTCTCTAACATTGTCCAATAGTATTGTTTTTAAAAGTGAATTTGCGATGGTGTGTTATTAGTGAAGTGTTGTATATGTATGTTTGTCCTAATATATAGTGATATTGAATGCGATTATTTTTCAAGTGTATGTATATATTTTTTATTCCTTGTTGTTATTTTGCGAATTTCCGCATCTTAAAGTATATGCGTATTCCCCGTATTAAATTTTGTTAAAAATCCCCCCGTTTGTGAATGTGTAATGCTTGTGTGCTTTGTTGATTGATTGTTGTTGTGACATTTGGGGCGTGTTATTGTTGTGCATGATGTGGTATGCGTCATATGACCGAGCCGTGCGTATTTCTCGCGAGATCGAGTGTTAGGTGAAAAAAGCTATTTTTTTTGCTTTTCCATTGATCTCTATGGGAGACTGTCTAACGCGGGCAGGATTACGCGTGTGACATACACGCGTTAGGAGCATCGTTAGATGGTCTTTTTGGTACTCTAAATACCGGAGTCAAACAATGCCGTGCGTTAGACATAAAACCCGCGGAGCGTTAACAGCCCATCTACCGCCAAACTCCAAATCTAGGCCATAGGGTGTACCTGTGCATAATTTCATAGGGTGTACTTGTGTATAGTAACATAGGGTGTACCTGTGCATAGTAACATAGTGCTGTACTTGTGTATAGTAACATAGGGTGTACCTGTGCATAGTAACAAAGGGTGTACTTGTGTATAGTAACATAGGGTGTACCTGTGCATAGTTTCATAGGGTGTACCTGTGCATAGTAACAAAGGGTGTACTTGTGTATAGTAACATAGGATGTACTTGTGTATAGTAACATAGGGTGTACCTGCGCATAGTAACATAGGGTGTACCTGCGCATAGTAACATAGGGTGTACCTGCGCATAGTAACATAGGGTGTACCTGTGCATTATAACATAGGGTGTACCTGTGCATAGTAACATAGGGAGTACCTGTGTATAGTAACATAGGGAGTACCTGTGCATAGTAACATAGGGTGTACTTGTGTATAGTAACATAGGGTGTACCTGTGCATAGTAACATAGTGCTGTACTTGTGTATAGTAACATAGGGTGTACCTGTGCATAGTAACATAGTGCTGTACCTGTGTATAGTAACATAGGGTGTACCTGTGCATAGTAACATAGTGCTGTACTTGTGTATAGTAACATAGGTTGTACCAGTGTATAGTAACATAGGGTGTACCTGTGCATAGTAACATAGGGTGTAGTTGTGTAGAGTAACATAGGGTGTACCTTTGTATAGTAACATAGGGTGTACTTGTGTATAGTAACATAGGGTGTACTTGTGTATAGTAACATAGGGTGTACCTGTGCATAGTAACATAGTGCTGTACTTGTGTAGAGTAATATAGGCTGTACCTGTTTATAGTGTTTTACCTTTGTATAGTAACAAAGGGTGTACTTGTGACTAGGGCTGTACTTGTGTATAGTAACATAGGGTGTACCTGTGCATAGTAACATAGTGCTGTACTTGTGTAGAGTAATATAGGCTGTACCTGTTTATAGTGTTGTATCTGTGTATAGTTACATAGGGTGTACCTGTGCATAGTAACATAGGGTGTACCTGTGCATAGTAACATAGGGTGTACCTGTGTATAGTAACAAAGGGTGTACTTGTGTAGAGTAACATAGGGTGTACCTGTGCATAGTAACATAGGGTGTACCTGTGTATAGTAACATAGTGCTGTACTTGTGTAGAGTAATATAGGCTGTACCTGTTTATAGTGTTGTACCTGTGTATAGTAACAAAGGGTGTACTTGTGACTAGGGCTGTACGTATGTATAGTAACATAGGGTGTACTTGTGTATAGTAACATAGGGTGTACCTGTGCATAGTAACATAGTGCTGTACTTGTGTAGAGTAATATAGGCTGTACCTGTTTATAGTGTTGTACCTTTGTATAGTAACAAAGGGTGTACTTGTGACTAGGGCTGTACTTGTGTATAGTAACATAAGGTGTACCTGTGCATTGTAACATAGTGCTGTACTTGTGTAGAGTAATATAGGCTGTACCTGTTTATAGTGTTGTACCTGTGTATAGTAACAAAGGGTGTACTTGTGACTAGGGCTGTACTTGTGTATAGTAACATAGGGTGTACCTGTGCATAGTAACATAGGGTGTACTTGTGCATAGTAACATAGGATCTACCTGTGCATAGTAACATAGGGTGTACTTGTGTATAGTAACATAGGGTGTACCTGTGCATAGTAACATAGGGTGTACTTGTTTATAGTAACATAGGGTGTACTTGTGTATAGTAACATAGGGTGTACCTGTGTATAGTAACATAGGGTGTACCTGTGCATAGTAACATAGGGTGTACTTGTGTATAGTAACATAGGGTGTACCTGTGTATAGTAACATAGGGTGTACCTGTGCATAGTAACATAGGGTGTACCTGTGCATAGTAACATAGGGCGTACCTGTGCATAGTAACATAGGGTGTACTTGTGTATAGTAACATAGGGTTTACCTGTGTATAGTAACATAGGGTGTACCTGTGTATAGTAACAAAGGGTGTACTTGTGTATAGTAACATAGGGTGTACCTGTGTATAGTAACAAAGGGTGTACTTGTGTATAGTAACATAGGGTGTACTTGTGCATAGTAATATAGTGCTGTACTTGTGTATAGTAACATAGGGTGTACCTGTGCATAGTAACAAAGGGTGTACTTGTGTATAGTAACATAGGGTGTACCTGTGCATAATTTCATAGGGTGTACTTGTGTATAGTAACATAGGGTGTACCTGTGCATAGTAACATAGTGCTGTACTTGTGTATAGTAACATAGGGTGTACCTGTGCATAGTAACAAAGGGTGTACTTGTGTATAGTAACATAGGGTGTACCTGTGCATAGTTTCATAGGGTGTACTTGTGTATAGTAACATAGGGTGTACCTGTGCATAGTAACAAAGGGTGTACTTGTGTATAGTAACATAGGGTGTACCTGTGCATAGTTTCATAGGGTGTACTTGTGTATAGTAACATAGGGTGTACCTGTGCATATTAACATGGGGTGTACCTGTGCATAGTAACATAGGGTGTACCTGCGCATAGTAACATAGGGTGTACCTGTGCATAGTAACATAGGGAGTACCTGTGTATAGTAACATAGGAAGTACCTGTGCATAGTAACATAGGGTGTACTTGTGTATAGTAACATAGGGTGTACCTGTGCATAGTATCATAGTGCTGTACTTGTGTATAGTAACATAGGGTGTGCCTGTGCATAGTAACATAGTGCTGTACTTGTGTATAGTAACATAGGGTGTACCTGTGTATAGTAACATAGGGTGTACCTGTGCATAGTAACATAGTGCTGTACTTGTGTATAGTAACATAGGTTGTACCTGTGTATAGTAATATAGGGTGTAGTTGTGTAGAGTAACATAGGGTGTACCTGTGTATAGTAACATAGGGTGTACTTGTGTATAGTAACATAGGGTGTACTTGTGTATAGTAACATAGGGTGTACCTGTGCATAGTAACATAGTGTTGTACTTGTGTAGAGTAATATACGCTGTACCTGTTTATAGTGTTTTACCTTTGTATAGTAACAAAGGGTGTACTTGTGACTAGGGCTGTACTTGTGTATAGTAACATAACCTTTTGTCTTATAGTTCTACATAACCTCTTGTCTTATTATTCTACATAACCTCTTGTCTTATAGTTCTACAGACATAACCTCTTGTCTTATAGTTCTACATAACCTCTTGTCTTATAGTTCTACATAACCTCTTGTCTTATAGTTCTACATAACCTCTTGTCTTATAGTTCTACATAACCTCTTGTCTTATAGTTCTACATAACCTCTTGTCTTATAGTTCTACATAACCTCTTGTCTTATAGCTCTACATAACCTCTTGTCTTATAGCTCTACATAACCTCTTGTCTTATAGTTCTACATAACCTCTTGTCTTATAGTTCTACATAACCTCTTGTCTTATAGTTCTACATAACCTCTTGTCTTATAGTTCTACATAACCTCTTGCCTTATAGTTCTACATAACCTCTTGTCTTATAGATCTACATAACCTCTTGTCTTATAGATCTACATAACCTCTTGCCTTATAGTTCTACATAACCTCTTGTCTTATAGCTCTACATAACCTCTTGTCTTATAGATCTACATAACCTCTTGTCTTATAGTTCTACATAACCTCTTGTCTTATAGCTCTACATAACCTCTTGTCTTATAGATCTACATAACCTCTTGTCTTATAGATCTACATAACCTCTTGTCTTATAGATCTACATAACCTCTTGTCTTATAGCTCTACATAACCTCTTGTCTTATAGTTCTACATAACCTCTTGTCTTATAGTTCTACATAGCCTCTTGTCTTATAGATCTACATAACCTCTTGTCTTATAGATCTACATAACCTCTTGTGTTATAGCTCTACATAACCTCTTGTCTTATAGTTCTACATAACCTCTTGTATTATATATCTACATAACCTCTTGTCTTATAGTTCTACATAACCTCTTGTCTTATAGATCTACATAACCTCTTGTCTTATAGATCTACATAACCTCTTGTGTTATAGCTCTACATAACCTCTTGTCTTATAGTTCTACATAACCTCTTGTATTATATATCTACATAACCTCTTGTCTTATAGTTCTACATAACCTCTTGTCTTATAGATCTACATAACCTCTTGTCTTATAGATCTACATAACCTCTTGTCTTATAGATCTACATAACCTCTTGTTTTATAGCTCTACATAACCTCTTGTCTTATAGTTCTACATAACCTCTTGTCTTATAGTTCTACATAACCTCTTGTCTTATAGTTCTACATAACCTGTTGTCTTATAGTTCTACATAACCTCTTGTCTTATAGTTCTACATAACCTCTTGTCTTATAGCTCTACATAACCTCTTGTCTTATAGCTCTACATAACCTCTTGTCTTATAGATCTACATAACCTCTTGTCTTATAGTTCTACATAACCTCTTGTCTTATAGTTCTACATAACCTCTTGTCTTATAGTTCTACATAACCTTTTGTCTTATAGCTCTACATAACCTTTTGTCTTATAGCTCTACATAACCTCTTGTCTTATAGCTCTACATAACCTCTTGTCTTATAATTCTACATAACCTCTTGTCTTATAGTTCTACATAACCTCTTGTCTTATAGTTCTACATAACCTTTTGTCTTATAGTTCTACATAACCTCTTGTCTTATAGTTCTACATAACCTCTTGTATTATAGTTCTACATAACCTTTTGTCTTATAGCTCTACATAACCTCTTGTCTTATAGTTCTACATAACCTCTTGTCTTATAGTTCTACATAACCTCTTGTCTTATAGTTCTACATAACCTTTTGTCTTATAGTTCTACATAACCTCTTGTCTTATAGATCTACATAACCTCTTGTCGTATAGATCTACATAACCTCTTGTTTTATAGTTATACATAACCTCTTGTCTTATAGTTATACATAACCTCTTGTCTTATAGATCTACAGACATAACCTCTTGTTTTATAGTTCTACATAACCTCTTGTCTCATAGATCTACATAACCTCTTGTCTTATAGTTCTACTTAACCTCTTGTCTTATAGCTCTACATAACCTCTTGTTTTATAGTTCTACATAACCTCTTGTTTTATAGTTCTACATAACCTCTTGTCTTATAGTTCTACATAACCTCTTGTCTTATAGTTCTACATAACCTCTTGTCTTATAGTTCTACATAACCTCTTGTATTATAGTTCTACATAGCCTCTTGTGTTATAGTTCTACATAACCTCTTGTATTATAGTTCTACATAACCTCTTGTCTTATAGTTCTACATAACCTCTTGTCTCATAAATCTACATAACCTCTTGTCTTATAGTTCTACATAGCCTCTTGTGTTATAGCTCTACATTACCTCTTGTATTATAGTTCTACATAACCTCTTGTCTTATAGATGTACATAACCTCTTGTCTTATAGTTCTACAGACATAACCTCTTGTCTTATAGTTCTACATAACCTCTTGTTTTATAGTTCTACATAACCTCTTGTTTTATAGTTCTACATAACCTCTTGTCTTATAGTTCTACATAACCTCTTGTCTTATAGTTCTACATAGCCTCTTGTCTTATAGTTCTACATAACCTCTTGTTTTATAGCTCTACATAACCTCTTGTCTTATAGTTCTACATAACCTCTTGTCTTATAGCTCTACATAACCTCTTGTCTTATAGCTCTACATAACCTTTTGTCTTATAGTTCTACATAACCTCTTGTCTTATAGATCTACATAACCTCTTGTCTTATTATTCTTCATAACCTCTTGTCTTATAGATCTACATAACCTTTTGTCTTATAGTTCTACATAACCTCTTGTCTTATAGTTCTACATAACCTCTTGTCTTATAGTTCTACATAACCTCTTATCTTATAGTTCTACATAACCTCTTGTCTTATAGATCTACATAACCTCTTGTCTTATAGTTCTACATAACCTCTTGTCTTATAGTTCTACATAACCTCTTGTCTTATAGATCTACATAACCTCTTGTCTTATAGTTCTATATAACCTCTTGTCTTATAGATCTATATAACCTCTTGTCTTATAGTTCTATATAACCTCTTGTCTTATAGATCTACATAACCTCTTGTCTTATAGTTCTACATAACCTCTTGTCTTATAGTTCTACATAACCTCTTGTCTTATAGTTATACATAACCTCTTGTCTTATAGTTATACATAACCTCTTGTCTTATAGTTATACATAACCTCTTGTCTTATAGTTATACATAACCTCTTGTCTTATAGTTCTACATAACCTCTTGTCTTATAGTTCTACATAACCTCTTGTCTTATAGTTCTACATAACCTCTTGTCTTATAGATCTACATAACCTCTTGTTTTATAGTTCTACATAACCTGTTGTCTTATAGATCTACATAACCTCTTGTCTTATAGTTCTACATAACCTCTTGTCTTATAGATCTACATAACCTCTTGTTTTATAGCTCTACATAACCTCTTGTCTTATAGATCTACATAACCTCTTGTCTTATAGTTCTACATAACCTCTTGTCTTATAGATCTACATAACCTCTTGTTTTATAGCTCTACATAACCTCTTGTCTTATAGATCTACATAACCTCTTGTCTTATAGATCTACATAACCTCTTGTCTTATAGTTCTACATAACCTCTTGTCTTATAGTTCTACATAACCTCTTGTCTTATAGCTCTACATAACCTCTTGTCTTATAGATCTACATAACCTCTTGTCTTATAGATCTACATAACCTCTTGCCTTATAGTTCTACATAACCTCTTGTCTTATATCTCTACATAACCTCTAGTCTTATAGTTCTACATAACCTCTTGTCTTATAGTTCTACATAACCTCTTGTCTTATAGTTCTACATAACCTCTTGTCTTATAGATCTACATAACCTCTTGTCTTATAGTTCTACATAACCTCTTGTCTTATATATCTACATAACCTCTTGTCTTATAGATCTACATAACCTCTTGTCTTATAGATCTACATAACCTCTTGTCTTATAGTTTTACATAACCTCTTGTATTATAGTTCTACATAACCTCTTGTCTTATAGATCTACATAACCTCTTGTCTTATAGATCTACATAACCTCTTGTCTTATAGTTCTACATAACCTCTTGTCTTATAGATCTACATAACCTCTTGTCTTATAGATCTACATAACCTCTTGTCTTATAGCTCTACATAACCTCTTGTCTTATAGTTCTACATAACCTCTTGTCTTATAGATCTACATAACCTCTTGTCTTATAGTTCTACATAACCTCTTGTCTTATAGTTCTACATAACCTCTTGTCTTATAGTTCTACATAACCTCTTGTTTTATAGTTCTACATAACCTGTTGTCTTATAGATCTACATAACCTCTTGTCTTATAGATCTACATAACCTCTTGTCTTATAGTTCTACATAACCTCTTGTCTTATAGTTCTACATAACCTCTTGTCTTATAGTTCTACATAACCTCTTGTCTTATAGCTCTACATAACCTCTAGTCTTATAGTTCTACATAACCTCTTGTCTTATAGATCTACATAACCTCTTGTTTTATAGCTCTACATAACCTCTTGTCTTATAGATCTACATAACCTCTTGTCTTATAGTTCTACATAACCTCTTGTTTTATAGTTCTACATAACCTGTTGTCTTATAGTTCTACATAACCTGTTGTCTTATAGTTCTACATAACCTCTTGTCTTATAGTTCTACATAACCTCTTGTCTTATAGTTCTACATAACCTCTTGTCTTATAGCTCTACATAACCTCTTGTCTTATAGATCTACATAACCTCTTGTCTTATAGATCTACATAACCTCTTGTCTTATAGTTCTACATAACCTCTTGTCTTATAGTTCTACATAACCTCTTGTCTTATAGATCTACATAACCTCTTGACTTATAGATCTACATAACCTTTTGTCTTATAGTTCTATATAACCTCTTGTCTTATAGTTCTACATAACCTCTTGTCTTATAGATCTACATAACCTCTTGTCTTATAGCTCTACATAACCTCTTGTCTTATAGATCTACATGACCTCTTGTCTTATAGATCTACATAACCTCTTGTCTTATAGATCTACATAACCTCTTGTCTTATAGATCTACATAACCTTTTGTCTTATAGTTCTACATAACCTCTTGTCTTATAGATCTACATAACCTCTTGTCTTATAGTTCTACATAACCTTTTGTCTTATAGTTCTACATAACCTCTTGTCTTATAGTTCTACATAACCTCTTGTCTTATAGATCTACATAACCTCTTGTCTTATAGATCTACATAACCTCTTGTCTTATAGTTCTACATAACCTTTTGTCTTATAGATCTACATAACCTCTTGTCTTATAGATCTACATAACCTCTTGTCTTATAGATCTACATAACCTCTTGTCTTATAGATCTACATAACCTCTTGTCTTATAGATCTACATAACCTCTTGTCTTATAGATCTACATAACCTCTTGTCTTATAGATCTACATAACCTCTTGTCTTATAGATCTACATAACCTCTTGTCTTATAGATCTACATAACCTCTTGTCTTATAGTTATACATAACCTTTTGTCTTATAGTTCTACATAACCTCTTGTCTTATAGATCTACATAACCTCTTGTCTTATTATTCTACATAACCTCTTGTCTTATAGTTCTACATAACCTTTTGTCTTATAGTTCTACATAACCTCTTGTCTTATAGTTCTACATAACCTCTTGTCTTATAGATATACATAACCTCTTGTCTTATTGATCTACATAACCTCTTGTCTTATAGTTATACATAACCATTTGTCTTATAGTTCTACATAACCTCTTGTCTTATAGATCTACATAACCTCTTGTCTTATTATTCTACATAACCTCTTGTCTTATAGTTCTACATAACCTTTTGTCTTATAGTTCTACATAACCTCTTGTCTTATAGTTCTACATAACCTCTTGTCTTATAGATCTACATAACCTCTTGTCTTATAGATCTACATAACCTCTTGTCTTATAGTTCTACATAACCTTTTGTCTTATAGTTCTACATAACCTCTTGTCTTATAGTTCTACATAACCTCTTGTCTTATAGATCTATATAACCTCTTGTCTTATAGCTCTACATAACCTCTTGTCTTATTGATCTACATAACCTCTTGTCTTATAGATCTACATAACCTCTTGTCGTATAGATCTACATAACCTCTTGTTTTATAGTTATACATAACCTCTTGTCTTATAGTTATACATAACCTCTTGTCTTATAGATCTACAGACATAACCTCTTGTTTTATAGTTCTACATAACCTCTTGTCTCATAGATCTACATAACCTCTTGTCTTATAGTTCTACTTAACCTCTTGTCTTATAGCTCTACATAACCTCTTGTTTTATAGTTCTACATAACCTCTTGTTTTATAGTTCTACATAACCTCTTGTCTTATAATTCTACATAACCTCTTGTCTTATAGTTCTACATAACCTCTTGTCTTATAGTTCTACATAACCTCTTGTATTATAGTTCTACATAGCCTCTTGTGTTATAGTTCTACATAACCTCTTGTATTATAGTTCTACATAACCTCTTGTCTTATAGTTCTACATAACCTCTTGTCTCATAGATCTACATAACCTCTTGTCTTATAGTTCTACATAGCCTCTTGTGTTATAGCTCTACATTACCTCTTGTATTATAGTTCTACATAACCTCTTGTCTTATAGATGTACATAACCTCTTGTCTTATAGTTCTACAGACATAACCTCTTGTCTTATAGTTCTACATAACCTCTTGTTTTATAGTTCTACATAACCTCTTGTTTTATAGTTCTACATAACCTCTTGTCTTATAGTTCTACATAACCTCTTGTCTTATAGTTCTACATAGCCTCTTGTCTTATAGTTCTACATAACCTCTTGTTTTATAGCTCTACATAACCTCTTGTCTTATAGTTCTACATAACCTCTTGTCTTATAGCTCTACATAACCTCTTGTCTTATAGCTCTACATAACCTTTTGTCTTATAGTTCTACATAACCTCTTGTCTTATAGATCTACATAACCTCTTGTCTTATTATTCTTCATAACCTCTTGTCTTATAGATCTACATAACCTTTTGTCTTATAGTTCTACATAACCTCTTGTCTTATAGTTCTACATAACCTCTTGTCTTATAGTTCTACATAACCTCTTATCTTATAGTTCTACATAACCTCTTGTCTTATAGATCTACATAACCTCTTGTCTTATAGTTCTACATAACCTCTTGTCTTATAGTTCTACATAACCTCTTGTCTTATAGATCTACATAACCTCTTGTCTTATAGTTCTATATAACCTCTTGTCTTATAGATCTATATAACCTCTTGTCTTATAGTTCTATATAACCTCTTGTCTTATAGATCTACATAACCTCTTGTCTTATAGTTCTACATAACCTCTTGTCTTATAGTTCTACATAACCTCTTGTCTTATAGTTCTACATAACCTCTTGTCTTATAGTTATACATAACCTCTTGTCTTATAGTTATACATAACCTCTTGTCTTATAGTTCTACATAACCTCTTGTCTTATAGATCTACATAACCTCTTGTCTTATAGTTCTACATAACCTCTTGTCTTATAGATCTACATAACCTCTTGTTTTATAGTTCTACATAACCTGTTGTCTTATAGATCTACATAACCTCTTGTCTTATAGTTCTACATAACCTCTTGTCTTATAGATCTACATAACCTCTTGTTTTATAGCTCTACATAACCTCTTGTCTTATAGATCTACATAACCTCTTGTCTTATAGATCTACATAACCTCTTGTCTTATAGTTCTACATAACCTCTTGTCTTATAGATCTACATAACCTCTTGTTTTATAGCTCTACATAACCTCTTGTCTTATAGATCTACATAACCTCTTGTCTTATAGATCTACATAACCTCTTGTCTTATAGTTCTACATAACCTCTTGTCTTATAGTTCTACATAACCTCTTGTCTTATAGCTCTACATAACCTCTTGTCTTATAGATCTACATAACCTCTTGTCTTATAGATCTACATAACCTCTTGCCTTATAGTTCTACATAACCTCTTGTCTTATAGCTCTACATAACCTCTTGTCTTATAGTTCTATATAACCTCTTGTCTTATAGTTCTACATAACCTCTTGTCTTATAGTTCTACATAACCTCTTGTCTTATAGATCTACATAACCTCTTGTCTTATAGCTCTACATAACCTCTTGTCTTATAGATGTACATAACCTCTTGTCTTATAGTTCTACATAACCTCTTGTCTTATAGTTCTACATAACCTCTTGTTTTATAGTTCTACATTACCTCTTGTCTTATAGCTCTACATAACCTCTTGTCTTATAGCTCTACATAACCTCTTGTCTTATAGCTCTACATAACCTCTTGTCTTATAGCTCTACATAACCTCTTGTCTTATAGCTCTACATAACCTCTAGTCTTATAGCTCTACATAACCTCTTATCTTATAGTTCTACATAACCTCTTGTTTTATAGCTCTACATAACCTCTTGTCTTATAGTTCTACATAACCTCTTGTCTTATAGTTCTACATAACCTCTTGTCTTATAGTTCTACATAACCTCTTGTCTTATAGTTCTACATAACCTCTTGCCTTATAGATCTACATAACCTCTTGTCTTATAGTTCTACATAACCTCTTATCTTATAGTTCTACATAACCTCTTGTCTTATCGTTCTACATAACCTCTTGTCTTATAGTTCTACATAACCTCTTGTCTTATAGTTCTACATAACCTCTTGTCTTATAGTTCTACATAACCTCTTGTCTTATAGTTCTACATAACCTCTTGTCTTATAGCTCTACATAACCTCTTGTCTTATAGCTCTACATAACCTCTTGTCTTATAGTTCTACATAACCTCTTGTCTTATAGTTCTACATAACCTCTTGTTTTATAGTTCTACATAACCTGTTGTCTTATAGATCTACATAACCTCTTGTCTTATAGATCTACATAACCTCTTGTCTTATAGTTCTACATAACCTCTTGTCTTATAGTTCTACATAACCTCTTGTCTTATAGTTCTACATAACCTCTTGTCTTATAGCTCTACATAACCTCTAGTCTTATAGTTCTACATAACCTCTTGTCTTATAGTTCTACATAACCTCTTGTTTTATAGTTCTACATAACCTCTTGTCTTATAGATCTACATAACCTCTTGTCTTATAGATCTACATAACCTCTTGTCTTATAGTTCTACATAACCTCTTGTATTATATATCTACATAACCTCTTGTCTTATAGTTCTACATAACCTCTTGTTTTATAGTTCTACATAACCTGTTGTCTTATAGATCTACATAACCTCTTGTCTTATAGATCTACATAACCTCTTGCCTTATAGATCTACATAACCTCTTGTCTTATAGATCTACATAACCTCTTGTCTTATAGATCTACATAACCTCTTGTCTTATAGATCTACATAACCTCTTGTCTTATAGTTCTACATAACCTCTTGTCTTATAGATCTACATAACCTCTTGTCTTATAGATCTACATAACCTCTTGTCTTATAGTTCTACATAACCTCTTGTCTTATAGTTCTACATAACCTCGTGTCTTATAGATCTACATAACCTCTTGTCTTATAGATCTACATAACCTCTTGTCTTATAGTTCTACATAACCTCTTGTCTTATAGTTCTACATAACCTCTTGTCTTATAGCTCTACATAACCTCTTGTCTTATAGCTCTACATAACCTCTTGTCTTATAGATCTACATAACCTCTAGTCTTATAGCTCTACATAACCTCTTGTCTTATAGTTCTACATAACCTCTTGTCTTATAGATCTACATAACCTCTTGTCTTATAGATCTTCATAACCTCTTGTCTTATAGTTCTACATAACCTCTTGTCTTATAGTTCTATATAACCTCTTGTCTTATAGTTCTACATAACCTCTTGTCTTATAGTTCTACATAACCTCTTGTCTTATAGTTCTACATAACCTCTTATCTTATAGTTCTACATAACCTCTTGTCTTATAGTTCTACATAACCTCTTGTCTTATAGTTCTACATAACCTCTTGTCTTATAGTTCTACATAACCTCTTGTCTTATAGCTCTACATAACCTCTTGTCTTATAGTTCTACATAACCTCTTGTCTTATAGTTCTACATAACCTTTTGTCTTATAGCTCTACATAACCTCTTGTCTTATAGTTCTACATAACCTCTTGTCTTATAGTTCTACATAACCTTTTGTCTTATAGTTCTACATAACCTCTTGTCTTATAGTTCTACATAACCTTTTGTCTTATAGCTCTACATAACCTCTTGTCTTATAGTTCTACATAACCTCTTGTTTTATAGTTCTACATAACCTTTTGTCTTATAGTTCTACATAGCCTCTTGTCTTATAGTTCTACATAACCTCTTGTTTTATAGCTCTACATAACCTCTTGTCTTATAGTTCTACATAACCTCTTGTCTTATAGTTCTACATAACCTTTTGTCTTATAGTTCTACATAACCACTTGTCTTATTATTCTACATAACCTCTTGTCTTATAGATCTACATAACCTCTAGTCTTATAGCTCTACATAACCTCTTGTCTTATAGCTCTACATAACCTCTTGTCTTATAGTTCTACATAACCTCTTGTCTTATAGTTCTACATAACCTCTTGTCTTATAGATCTACATAACCTCTTGTCTTATAGATCTACATAACCTCTTGTCTTATAGTTCTACATAACCTCTTGTCTTATAGTTCTACATAACCTCTTGTCTTATAGTTCTACATAACCTCTTGTCTTATAGCTCTACATAACCTCTTGTCTTATAGATCTACATAACCTCTTGTCTTATAGTTCTACATAACCTCTTGTCTTATAGTTATACATAACCTCTTGTCTTATAGTTCTAGATAACCTCTTGTCTTATAGTTATACATAACCTCTTGTCTTATAGATCTACATAACCTCTTGTCTTATAGCTCTACATAACCTCTTGTCTTATAGATCTACATAACCTCTTGTCTTATAGATCTACATAACCTCTTGTCTTATAGTTCTACATAACCTCTTGTCTTATAGCTCTACATAACATCTTGTCTTATAGATCTACATAACCTCTTGTCTTATAGTTCTACATAACCTCTTGTCTTATAGTTCTACATAACCTCTTGTCTTATAGCTCTACATAACCTCTTGTCTTATAGTTCTACATAACCTCTTGTCTTATAGCTCTACATAACCTCTTGTCTTATAGTTCTACATAACCTCTTGTCTTATAGATCTACATAACCTCTTGTCTTATAGCTCTACATAACCTCTTGTCTTATAGCTCTACATAACCTCTTGTCTTATAGCTCTACATAACCTCTTGTCTTATAGTTCTACATAACCTCTTGTCTTATAGTTCTACATAACCTCTTGTCTTATAGCTCTACATAACCTCTTGTCTTATAGTTCTACATAACCTCTTGTCTTATAGATCTACATAACCTCTTGTCTTATAGTTCTATATAACCTCTTGTATTATAGTTCTACATAACCTCTTGTCTTATAGCTCTACATAACCTCTTGTCTTATAGATCTACATAACCTCTTGTCTTATAGATCTACATTACCTCTTGTATTATAGTTCTACATAACCTCTTGTCTTATAGATGTACATAACCTCTTGTCTTATAGTTCTACATAACCTCTTGTCTTATAGTTCTACAGACATAACCTCTTGTCTTATAGTTCTACATAACCTCTTGTTTTATAGTTCTACATAACCTCTTGTCTTATAGTTCTACATAACCTCTTGTCTTATAGTTCTACATAGCCTCTTGTCTTATAGTTCTACATAACCTCTTGTCTTATAGTTCTACATAACCTCTTGTCTTATAGTTCTACATAACCTTTTGTCTTATAGTTCTACATAACCTCTTGTCTTATAGTTCTACATAACCTCTTGTCTTATAGTTCTACATAACCTCTTGTCTTATAGTTCTACATAACCTCTTGTCTTATAGCTCTACATAACCTCTTGTCTTATAGTTCTACATAACCTCTTGTCTTATAGATCTACATAACCTCTTGTCTTATAGATCTACATAACCTCTTGTCTTATAGCTCTACATAACCTCTTGTCTTATAGCTCTACATAACCTCTTGTCTTATAGCTCTACATAACCTCTTGTCTTATAGCTCTACATAACCTCTAGTCTTATAGTTCTACATAACCTCTTGTCTTATAGTTCTACATAACCTTTTGTCTTATAGTTCTACATAACCACTTGTCTTATTATTCTACATAACCTCTTGTCTTATAGATCTACATAACCTCTTGTCTTATAGTTCTACATAACCTTTTGTCTTATAGTTCTACATAACCTCTTGTCTTATAGTTCTACATAACCTTTTGTCTTATAGCTCTACATAACCTCTTGTCTTATAGTTCTACATAACCTCTTGTTTTATAGTTCTACATAACCTTTTGTCTTATAGTTCTACATAGCCTCTTGTCTTATAGTTCTACATAACCTCTTGTTTTATAGCTCTACATAACCTCTTGTCTTATAGTTCTACATAACCTCTTGTCTTATAGTTCTACATAACCTTTTGTCTTATAGTTCTACATAACCACTTGTCTTATTATTCTACATAACCTCTTGTCTTATAGATCTACATAACCTCTAGTCTTATAGCTCTACATAACCTCTTGTCTTATAGCTCTACATAACCTCTTGTCTTATAGTTCTACATAACCTCTTGTCTTATAGTTCTACATAACCTCTTGTCTTATAGATCTACATAACCTCTTGTCTTATAGATCTACATAACCTCTTGTCTTATAGTTCTACATAACCTCTTGTCTTATAGTTCTACATAACCTCTTGTCTTATAGCTCTACATAACCTCTTGTCTTATAGATCTACATAACCTCTTGTCTTATAGTTCTACATAACCTCTTGTCTTATAGTTATACATAACCTCTTGTCTTATAGTTCTAGATAACCTCTTGTCTTATAGTTATACATAACCTCTTGTCTTATAGATCTACATAACCTCTTGTCTTATAGCTCTACATAACCTCTTGTCTTATAGATCTACATAACCTCTTGTCTTATAGATCTACATAACCTCTTGTCTTATAGTTCTACATAACCTCTTGTCTTATAGCTCTACATAACATCTTGTCTTATAGATCTACATAACCTCTTGTCTTATAGTTCTACATAACCTCTTGTCTTATAGTTCTACATAACCTCTTGTCTTATAGCTCTACATAACCTCTTGTCTTATAGTTCTACATAACCTCTTGTCTTATAGCTCTACATAACCTCTTGTCTTATAGTTCTACATAACCTCTTGTCTTATAGATCTACATAACCTCTTGTCTTATAGCTCTACATAACCTCTTGTCTTATAGCTCTACATAACCTCTTGTCTTATAGCTCTACATAACCTCTTGTCTTATAGTTCTACATAACCTCTTGTCTTATAGTTCTACATAACCTCTTGTCTTATAGCTCTACATAACCTCTTGTCTTATAGTTCTACATAACCTCTTGTCTTATAGATCTACATAACCTCTTGTCTTATAGTTCTATATAACCTCTTGTATTATAGTTCTACATAACCTCTTGTCTTATAGCTCTACATAACCTCTTGTCTTATAGATCTACATAACCTCTTGTCTTATAGATCTACATTACCTCTTGTATTATAGTTCTACATAACCTCTTGTCTTATAGATGTACATAACCTCTTGTCTTATAGTTCTACATAACCTCTTGTCTTATAGTTCTACAGACATAACCTCTTGTCTTATAGTTCTACATAACCTCTTGTTTTATAGTTCTACATAACCTCTTGTCTTATAGTTCTACATAACCTCTTGTCTTATAGTTCTACATAGCCTCTTGTCTTATAGTTCTACATAACCTTTTGTCTTATAGTTCTACATAACCTCTTGTCTTATAGTTCTACATAACCTCTTGTCTTATAGTTCTACATAACCTCTTGTCTTATAGTTCTACATAACCTCTTGTCTTATAGCTCTACATAACCTCTTGTCTTATAGTTCTACATAACCTCTTGTCTTATAGATCTACATAACCTCTTGTCTTATAGATCTACATAACCTCTTGTCTTATAGCTCTACATAACCTCTTGTCTTATAGCTCTATTATAACCTCTTGTTTTATAGTTATACATAACCTCTTGTCTTATAGTTCTACATAACCTCTTGTCTCATAGATCTACATAACCTCTTGTCTTATTATTCTACATAACCTCTTGTCTTATAGTTCTACATAACCTCTTGTCTTATAGTTCTACATATCCTCTTGTCTTATAGATCTACATAACCTCTTGTCTTATAGTTCTATATAACCTCTTGTATTATAGTTCTACATAACCTCTTGTCTTATAGCTCTACATAACCTCTTGTCTTATAGATCTACATAACCTCTTGTCTTATAGATCTACATTACCTCTTGTATTATAGTTCTACATAACCTCTTGTCTTATAGATGTACATAACCTCTTGTCTTATAGTTCTACATAACCTCTTGTCTTATAGTTCTACAGACATAACCTCTTGTCTTATAGTTCTACATAACCTCTTGTTTTATAGTTCTACATAACCTCTTGTCTTATAGTTCTACATAACCTCTTGTCTTATAGTTCTACATAGCCTCTTGTCTTATAGTTCTACATAACCTTTTGTCTTATAGTTCTACATAACCTCTTGTCTTATAGTTCTACATAACCTCTTGTCTTATAGTTCTACATAACCTCTTGTCTTATAGTTCTACATAACCTCTTGTCTTATAGCTCTACATAACCTCTTGTCTTATAGTTCTACATAACCTCTTGTCTTATAGATCTACATAACCTCTTGTCTTATAGATCTACATAACCTCTTGTCTTATAGCTCTACATAACCTCTTGTCTTATAGCTCTACATAACCTCTTGTCTTATAGCTCTACATAACCTCTTGTCTTATAGCGCTACATAACCTCTAGTCTTATAGTTCTACATAACCTCTTGTCTTATAGTTCTACATAACCTCTTGTTTTATAGTTCTACATAACCTGTTGTCTTATAGATCTACATAACCTCTTGTCTTATAGCTCTACATAACCTCTTGTCTTATAGCTCTACATAACCTCTAGTCTTATAGTTCTACATAACCTCTTGTCTTATAGTTCTACATAACCTCTTGTCTTATAGCTCTACATAACCTCTTGTCTTATAGCTCTACATAACCTCTTGTCTTATAGTTCTACATAACCTCTTGTCTTATAGTTCTACATAACCTCTTGTCTTATAGATCTACATAACCTCTTTCTTATAGCTCTACGTAACCTCTTGTCTTATAGTTCTACATAACCTCTTGTCTTATAGTTCTACATAACCTCTTGTCTTATAGTTCTACATAACCTCTTGTCTTATAGTTCTACATAACCTTTTGTCTTATAGTTCTACATAACCTCTTGTCTTATAGATCTACATAACCTCTTGTCTTATAGTTCTACATAACCTCTTGTCTTATAGTTCTACATAACCTTTTGTCTTATAGTTCTACATAACCTCTTATCTTATAGATCTACATAACCTCTTGTCTTATAGTTCTACATAACCTTTTGTCTTATAGTTCTACATAACCTTTTGTCTTATAGTTCTACATAACCTCTTGTCTTATTATTCTACATAACCTCTTGTCTTATAGCTCTACATAACCTCTTGTCTTATAGCTCTACATAACCTCTTGTTTTATAGTTCTACATAACCTCTTGTCTTATAGTTCTATATAACCTCTTGTCTTATAGTTCTACATAACCTCTTGTCTTATAGATCTACATAACCTCTTGTCTTATAGCTCTACATAACCTCTTGTCTTATAGTTCTACATAACCTCTTGTCTTATAGTTCTACATAACCTCTTGTTTTATAGTTATACATAACCTCTTGTCTTATAGTTCTACATAACCTCTTGTCTCATAGATCTACATAACCTCTTGTCTTATTATTCTACATAACCTCTTGTCTTATAGTTCTACATAACCTCTTGTCTTATAGATCTACATAACCTCTTGTCTTATAGATCTACATAACCTCTTGTCTTATAGTTCTACATAACCTCTTGTTTTATAGATCTACATAACCTCTTGTCTTATAGCTCTACATAACCTCTTGTCTTATAGATCTACATAACCTCTTGTCTTATAGTTCTATATAACCTCTTGTCTTATATATCTACATAACCTCTTGTCTTATATATCTACATAACCTCTTGTCTTATAGCTCTACATAACCTCTTGTCTTATAGATCTACATAACCTCTTGTCTTATAGCTCTACATAACCTCTTGTCTTATAGCTCTACATAACCTCTTGTCTTATAGTTCTATATAACCTCTTGTCTTATATATCTACATAACCTCTTGTCTTATAGATCTACATAACCTCTTGTCTTATAGATCTACATAACCTCTTGTCTTATAGCTCTACATAACATCTTGTCTTATAGATCTACATAACCTCTAGTCTTATAGTTCTACATAACCTCTTGTCTTATAGTTCTACATAACCTCTTGTCTTATAGCTCTACATAACCTCTTGTCTTATAGTTCTACATAACCTCTTGTCTTATAATTCTACATAACCTTTTGTCTTATAGCTCTACATAACCTCTTGTCTTATAGTTCTACATAACCTCTTGTCTTATAGTTCTACATAACCTTTTGTCTTATAGTTCTACATAACCTCTTGTCTTATAGATCTACATAACCTCTTGTCTTATAGTTCTACATAACCTTTTGTCTTATAGTTCTACATAACCTCTTGTTTTATAGTTCTACATAACCTCTTGTCTTATAGCTCTACATAACCTCTTGTCTTATAGTTCTACATAACCTCTTGTCTTATAGCTCTACATAACCTCTTGTCTTATAGATCTACATAACCTCTTGTCTTATAGTTCTACATAACCTCTTGTCTTATAGTTCTACATAACCTTTTGTCTTATAGCTCTACATAACCTCTTGTCTTATAGTTCTACATAACCTCTTGTCTTATAGCTCTACATAACCTCTTGTCTTATAGTTCTACATAACCTCTTGTCTTATAGTTCTACATAACCTTTTGTCTTATAGTTCTACATAACCTCTTGTCTTATAGATCTACATAACCTCTTGTCTTATAGTTATACATAACCTTTTGTCTTATAGATCTACATAACCTCTTGTCTTATAGCTCTACATAACCTCTTGTCTTATAGTTCTACATAACCTTTCTCCAACATAGGTGTGTCCGGTCCACGGCGTCATCCTTACTTGTGGGATATTCTCTTCCCCAACAGGAAATGGCAAAGAGCCCAGCAAAGCTGGTCACATGATCCCTCCTAGGCTCCGCCTTCCCCAGTCATTCTCTTTGCCGTTGTACAGGCAACATCTCCACGGAGATGGCTTAGAGTTTTTTGGTGTTTAAATGTAGTTTTATTCTTCAATCAAGAGTTTGTTATTTTAAAATAGTGCTGGTATGTACTATTTACTCTGAAACAGAAAAGAGATGAAGATTTCTGTTTGTAAGAGGAAGATGATTTTAGCAACCGTTACTAAAATCGATGGCTGTTTCCACACAGGACTGTTGAGATGAAGTAACTTCAGTTGGGGGAAACAGTGGGCAGACTTTGCTGCTTGAGGTATGACACATTTCTAACAAGACTTAGTAATGCTGGAAGCTGTCATTTTCCCTATGGGATCCGGTAAGCCATTTTCTTAGTTTAATATAAGAATAAAGGGCTTCACAAGGGCTTTAAAGACTGGTAGACATTTTTCTGGGCTAAAACGATTACTTTATAAGCATATTTAATGGATTATAACTTTGAAGGGTTATTTTAATCTTGGGAATTGTATTAAAAAAAACGGCAGGCACTGTATTGGACACCTTTTTCACTGGGGGCCTTTGCTAGTCATAGGCAGAGCCTCATTTTCGCGCCACTAATGCGCAGTTGTTTTTGGAAAGCAAGGCATGCAGATGCATGTGTGAGGAGCTCAGATCCACTGAAAAAGCTTATTGAAGGCGTCATTTGGTATCGTATTCCCCTCTGGGCTTGGTTGGGTCTCAGCAAAGCAGATACCAGGGACTGTATAGGGGTTAAATGTAAAAACGGCTTCGGTTCCGTTATTTTAAGAGTTAAAGCTTTCAAATTTGGTGTGCAATACTTTTAAGGCTTTAAGACACTGTGGTGAAATTTTGGTGAATTTTTAACAATTCCTTCATACTTTTTCACATATTCAGTAATAAAGTGTGTTCAGTTTAAAATTTAAAGTGACAGTAACGGTTTTATTTTAAAACGTTTTTTGTGCTTTGTTATCAAGTTTATGCCTATTAACATGTCTGAATCATTAGATAGACGATGTTCTGTATGTTCAGAAGCCAAGGTTCCTCTCCATTTAAATATATGTGATGAATGTGATAAACAAAGTAGGGACAATGATGCCACTGATAATAATGTTGCCCAAAATGATTCTTTAAGTGAGGGGAGTAAGCATGGTACTGCATCATCTCCTTCTATGTCTACCCAAGTCTTGCCCACTCAGGAGGTCCCTAGTTCATCTAGTGCGCCAATCCTCCTTACTATGCAACAATTAACGGCTGTAATGGATAATTCTATTAAAAACATTTTAGCCAAAATGCCCACTTATCAGCGAAAGCGCGACTGCTCTGTTTTAGATACTGAAGAGCATGAGGACGCTGATGATAATGGTTCTGACACGCCCCTACGCCAGTCTGAAGGGGCCAGGGAGGTTTTGTCTGAGGGAGAAATTTCAGATTCAGGAAAAATTTCTCAACAAGCTGAACCTGACGTTATTACATTCAAATTTAAATTGGAACATCTCCGCGCTCTGCTTAAGGAGGTGTTATCTACTCTGGATGATTGTGACAATTTGGTCATTCCAGAGAAATTATGTAAGATGGACAAGTTCCTAGAGGTCCCGGTGCCCCCCGAAGCTTTTCCTATACCCAAGCGGGTGGCGGACATTGTAAATAAAGAATGGGAAAGGCCCGGCATACCTTTTGTCCCTCCCCCTATATTTAAGAAATTATTTCCTATGGTCGACCCCAGGAAGGACTTATGGCAGACAGTCCCCAAGGTCGAGGGGGCGGTTTCTACTCTAAACAAACGCACTACTATCCCTATAGAAGATAGTTGTGCTTTCAAAGATCCTATGGATAAAAAATTAGAGGGTTTGCTTAAAAAGATGTTTGTTCAGCAAGGTTACCTTCTACAACCAATTTCATGCATTGTTCCTGTCACTACAGCAGCGTGTTTCTGGTTCGAAGAACTAGAAAAGTCGCTCAATAAAGAATCTTCTTATGAGGAGGTTATGGACAGAGTTCACGCACTTAAATTGGCTAACTCTTTTACTTTAGACGCCACTTTGCAATTAGCTAGATTAGCGGCGAAAAACTCAGGTTTTGCTATTGT
Source organism: Bombina bombina (assembly GCF_027579735.1). Classification (NCBI taxonomy): domain Eukaryota; kingdom Metazoa; phylum Chordata; class Amphibia; order Anura; family Bombinatoridae; genus Bombina; species Bombina bombina. Next base: position 641,623,179 of record NC_069505.1, on the reverse strand, counting down.
GGCGTGCAGAGCGCTTTGGCTAAAGTCTTGGTCAGCGGATGTGTCCTCCAAGAACAAATTGCTTAACATCCCTTTCAAGGGGAAAACGCTGTTTGGCCCTGACTTGAAAGAGATTATTTCAGACATCACTGGGGGAAAGGGCCACGCCCTTCCTCAGGATAGGTCTTTTAAGGCTAAAAATAAACCAAATTTTCGTCCCTTTCGCAGAAACGGACCAGCCTCAAATTCTACATCCTCTAAGCAAGAGGGTAATACTTCTCAAACCAAGCCAGCCTGGAGACCGATGCAAGGCTGGAACAAGGGTAAGCAGGTCAGGAAGCCTGCTACCGCTACTAAGACAGCATGAGATGTTGGCCCCCGATCCGGGACCGGATCTGGTGGGGGGCAGACTCTCTCTCTTCGCTCAGGCTTGGGCAAGAGATGTTCAGGATTCTTGGGCGCTAGAAATAGTTTCTCAAGGTTATCTCCTGGAATTCAAGGAACTACCCCCAAGGGGAAGGTTCCACAGGTCTCAATTGTCTTCAGACCACATAAAAAAACAGGCATTCTTACATTGTGTAGAAGACCTGTTAAAAATGGGAGTGATTCATCCCGTTCCGTTAGGAGAACAAGGGATGGGGTTTTACTCCAATCTGTTCATAGTTCCCAAAAAAGAGGGAACATTCAGACCAATTTTGGATCTCAAGATCCTAAACAAATTTCTCAGGGTTCCATCGTTCAAAATGGAAACCATTCGGACAATTCTTCCTACCATCCAGGAAGGTCAATTCATGACCACGGTGGATTTAAAGGATGCGTATCTACATATTCCTATCCACAAGGAACATCATCGGTTCCTAAGGTTCGCCTTTCTGGACAAGCATTACCAGTTTGTGGCTCTTCCATTCGGATTAGCCACTGCTCCAAGGATTTTCACAAAGGTACTAGGGTCCCTTCTAGCGGTGCTAAGACCAAGGGGCATTGCAGTAGTACCTTACTTGGACGACATACTGATTCAAGCGTCGTCTCTGCCACAAGCAAAGGCTCATACGGACATTGTCCTAGCCTTTCTCAGATCTCACGGGTGGAAAGTGAACGTAGAAAAAAGTTCTCTATCCCCGTCAACAAGAGTTCCCTTCTTGGGAACAATATTAGACTCCTTAGAAATGAAGATTTTTCTGACAGAGGCCAGAAAATCAAAACTTCTAAACTCTTGTCAAGTTCTTCATTCTGTTCTTCTTCCTTCCATTGCGCAGTGCATGGAAGTAATAGGTTTGATGGTTGCGGCAATGGACATAGTTCCTTTTGCGCGAATTCATCTAAGACCATTACAACTGTGCATGCTCAGACAGTGGAATGGGGATTATACAGACTTGTCTCCGACGATCCAAGTAGATCAGAGGACCAGAGATTCACTCCGTTGGTGGCTGACCCTGGACAACCTGTCACAAGGGATGAGCTTCCGCAGACCAGAGTGGGTCATTGTCACGACCGACGCCAGTCTGGTGGGCTGGGGCGCGGTCTGGGAACCCCTGAAAGCTCAGGGTCTATGGTCTCGGGAAGAATCTCTTCTCCCGATAAACATTCTGGAACTAAGAGCGATATTCAATGCTCTCAAGGCTTGGCCTCAACTAGCAAAGGCCAAATTCATAAGGTTTCAATCAGACAACATGACGACTGTTGCATATATCAACCATCAGGGGGGAACAAGGAGTTCCCTGGCGATGGAAGAAGTGACCAAAATAATTCGATGGGCGGAGATTCACTCCTGCCACTTGTCTGCAATCCACATCCCAGGAGTGGAAAATTGGGAAGCGGATTTTCTGAGTCGTCAGACATTTCATCCGGGGGAGTGGGAACTCCATCCGGAAATCTTTGCCCAAATAACTCAATTATGGGGCATTCCAGACATGGATCTGATGGCGTCTCGTCAGAACTTCAAGGTTCCTTGCTACGGGTCCAGATCCAGGGATCCCAAGGCGACTCTAGTAGATGCACTAGTAGCGCCCTGGACCTTCAACCTAGCTTATGTATTCCCACCGTTTCCTCTCATTCCCAGGCTGGTAGCCAGGATCAATCAGGAGAGGGCTTCGGTGATCTTGATAGCTCCTGCGTGGCCACGCAGAACTTGGTATGCAGACCTGGTGAATATGTCATCGGCTCCACCATGGAAGCTACCTTTGAGACAGGACCTGCTTGTTCAAGGTCCGTTCGAACATCCGAATCTGGCCTCACTCCAACTGACTGCTTGGAGATTGAACGCTTGATTTTATCAAAGCGTGGGTTCTCAGATTCTGTCATTGATTCTCTTATTCAGGCTAGAAAGCCTGTAACTAGAAAAATTTACCATAAAATATGGAAAAAATATATCTGTTGGTGCGAATCTAAAGGATTCCCATGGAACAAGATTAAGATTCCTAAGATTCTATCCTTTCTACAAGAGGGTTTGGAGAAAGGATTATCTGCAAGTTCTTTGAAGGGACAGATTTCTGCTTTATCTGTTTTACTTCACAAAAAGCTGGCGGCTGTGCCAGATGTTCAAGCTTTTGTTCAGGCTCTGGTTAGAATCAAGCCTGTTTACAAACCTTTGACTCCTCCTTGGAGTCTCAATTTAGTTCTTTCAGTTCTTCAAGGGGTTCCGTTTGAACCCTTACATTCCGTAGATATTAAGTTATTATCTTGGAAAGTTTTGTTTTTGGTTGCAATTTCTTCTGCCAGAAGAGTTTCAGAGTTATCTGCTCTGCAGTGTTCTCCTCCTTATCTGGTGTTCCATGCAGATAAGGTGGTTTTGCGTACTAAACCTGGTTTTCTTCCGAAAGTTGTTTCTAACAAAAATATTAACCAGGAGATAGTTGTGCCTTCTTTGTGTCCGAATCCAGTTTCAAAGAAGGAACGTTTGTTGCACAATTTGGATGTAGTTCGTGCTCTAAAATTCTATTTAGAGGCTACAAAGGATTTCAGACAAACATCTTCATTGTTTGTTGTTTATTCTGGTAAAAGGAGAGGTCAAAAGGCAACTTCTACCTCTCTCTCTTTTTGGCTTAAAAGCATCATCCGATTGGCTTATGAGACTGCCGGACGGCAACCTCCTGAAAGAATCACAGCTCATTCCACTAGGGCTGTGGCTTCCACATGGGCCTTCAAGAACGAGGCTTCTGTTGATCAGATATGTAAGGCAGCGACTTGGTCTTCACTGCACACTTTTACCAAATTTTACAAATTTGATACTTTTGCTTCTTCGGAGGCTATTTTTGGGAGAAAGGTTTTGCAAGCCGTGGTGCCTTCCATCAAGGTGACCTGATTTGCTCCCTCCCATCATCCGTGTCCTAAAGCTTTGGTATTGGTTCCCACAAGTAAGGATGACGCCGTGGACCGGACACACCTATGTTGGAGAAAACAGAATTTATGCTTACCTGATAAATTACTTTCTCCAACGGTGTGTCCGGTCCACGGCCCGCCCTGGTTTTTTTAATCAGGTCTGATGAATTATTTTCTCTAACTACAGTCACCACGGTATCATATGATTTCTCCTATGCATATTCCTCCTTTACGTCGGTCGAATGACTGGGGAAGGCGGAGCCTAGGAGGGATCATGTGACCAGCTTTGCTGGGCTCTTTGCCATTTCCTGTTGGGGAAGAGAATATCCCACAAGTAAGGATGACGCCGTGGACCGGACACAGCGTTGGAGAAAGTAATTTATCAGGTAAGCATAAATTCTGTTTTTGTCTTATAGTTCTACATAACCTCTTGTCTTATTATTCTACATAACCTCTTGTCTTATAGTTCTACATAACCTTTTGTCTTATAGATCTACATAACCTCTTGTCTTATAGTTCTACATAACCTTTTGTCTTATAGTTCTACATAACCTCTTGTCTTATTATTCTACATAACCTCTTGTCTTATAGTTCTACATAACCTTTTGTCTTATAGATCTACATAACCTCTTGTCTTATAGTTCTACATAACCTTTTGTCTTATAGCTCTACATAACCTCTTGTCTTATAGTTCTACATAACCTCTTGTCTTATAGATCTACATAACCTCTTGTCTTATAGTTCTACATAACCTCTTGTTTTATAGCTCTACATAACCTCTTGTCTTATAGATCTACATAACCTCTTGTCTTATAGATCTACATAACCTCTTGTCTTATAGTTCTACATAACCTCTTGTCTTATAGCTCTACATAACCTCTTGTCTTATAGCTCTACATAACCTCTTGTCTTATAGTTCTACATAACCTCTTGTCTTATAGTTCTACATAACCTCTTATCTTATAGCTCTACATAACCTCTTGTTTTATAGATCTACATAACCTCTTGTCTTATAGCTCTACATAACCTCTTGTCTTATAGTTCTACATAACCTCTTGTTTTATAGTTCTACATAACCTCTTGTCTTATAGCTCTACATAACCTCTTGTCTTATAGCTCTACATAACCTCTTGTCTTATAGATCTACATAACCTCTTGTCTTATAGTTCTACATAACCTCTTGTCTTATAGTTCTATATAACCTCTTGTCTTATAGTTCTATATAACCTCTTGTCTTATAGTTCTACATAACCTCTTGTCTTATAGTTCTACATAACCTCTTGTCTTATAGATCTACATAACCTCTTATCTTATAGATCTACATAACCTCTTGTCTTATAGTTCTACATAACCTCTTGTCTTATAGTTCTACATAACCTCTTGTCTTATAGTTCTACATAACCTTTTGTCTTATAGATCTACATAACCTCTTGTCTTATAGTTCTACATAACCTCTTGTCTTATAGATCTACATAACCTCTTGTCTTATAGTTCTACATAACCTCTTATCTTATAGTTCTACATAACCTCTTGTCTTATAGATCTACATAACCTCTTATCTTATAGTTCTACATAACCTCTTGTCTTATAGTTCTACATAACCTCTTGTCTTATAGCTCTACATAACCTCTTGTCTTATAGTTCTACATAACCTCTTGTCTTATAGTTCTACATAACCTCTTATCTTATAGTTCTACATAACCTCTTATCTTATAGTTCTACATAACCTCTTGTCTTATAGTTCTACATAACCTCTTGTCTTATAGATCTACATAAACTCTTATCTTATAGATCTACATAACCTCTTGTCTTATAGTTCTACATAACCTTTTGTCTTATAGCTCTACATAACCTCTTGTCTTATAGATCTACATAACCTCTTGTCTTATAGTTCTACATAACCTCTTGTCTTATAGTTCTACATAACCTCTTGTCTTATAGTTCTACATAACCTTTTGTCTTATAGCTCTACATAACCTCTTGTCTTATAGATCTACATAACCTCTTGTCTTATAGATCTACATAACCTCTTGTCTTATAGTTCTACATAACCTCTTGTTTTATAGTTCTACATAACCTCTTGTCTTATAGTTCTACATAACCTCTTGCCTTATAGATCTACATAACCTCTTGTCTTATAGATCTACATAACCTCTTGTCTTATAGCTCTACATAACCTCTAGTCTTATAGTTCTACATAACCTCTTGTCTTATAGTTCTACATAACCTCTTGTTTTATAGTTCTACATAACCTGTTGTCTTATAGATCTACATAACCTCTTGTCTTATAGCTCTACATAACCTCTTGTCTTATAGCTCTACATAACCTCTAGTCTTATAGTTCTACATAACCTCTTGTCTTATAGTTCTACATAACCTCTTGTCTTATAGCTCTACATAACCTCTTGTTTTATAGATCTACATAACCTCTTGTCTTATAGCTCTACATAACATCTAGTCTTATAGTTCTACATAACCTCTTGTCTTATAGATCTACATAACCTCGTCTTATAGTTCTACATAACCTCTTGTCTTATAGATCTACATAACCTCTTGTCTTATATATCTACATAACCTCTTGTCTTATAGTTCTACATAACCTCTTGTCTTATAGTTCTACATAACCTCTTGTCTTATAGTTCTACATAACCTCTTGTCTTATAGATCTACATAACCTCTTGTCTTATAGTTCTACATAACCTCTTGTCTTATAGTTCTACATAACCTCTTGTCTTATAGTTCTACATAACCTCTTGTCTTATAGATCTACATAACCTCTTGTCTTATAGTTCTACATAACCTCTTGTCTTATAGATCTACATAACCTCTTGTCTTATATATCTACATAACCTCTTGTCTTATAGTTCTACATAACCTCTTGTCTTATAGTTCTACATAACCTCTTGTCTTATAGTTCTACATAACCTCTTGTCTTATAGTTCTACATAACCTCTTGTCTTATAGATCTACATAACCTCTTGTCTTATAGTTCTACATAACCTCTTGTCTTATAGCTCTACATAACCTCTTGTTTTATAGATCTACATAACCTCTTGTCTTATAGCTCTACATAACCTCTTGTCTTATAGTTCTACATAACCTCTTGTCTTATAGTTCTACATAACCTTTTGTCTTATAGATCTACATAACCTCTTGTCTTATAGTTCTACATAACCTCTTGTCTTATAGATCTACATAACCTCTTGTCTTATAGATCTACATAACCTCTTGTTTTATAGTTCTACATAACCTCTTGTCTTATAGCTCTACATAACCTCTTGTCTTATAGCTCTACATAACCTCTTGTCTTATAGATCTACATAACCTCTTGTCTTATAGTTCTACATAACCTCTTGTCTTATAGTTCTATATAACCTCTTGTCTTATAGTTCTATATAACCTCTTGTCTTATAGTTCTACATAATCTCTTGTCTTATAGTTCTACATAACCTCTTGTCTTATAGATCTACATAACCTCTTATCTTATAGATCTACATAACCTCTTGTCTTATAGTTCTACATAACCTCTTGTCTTATAGCTCTACATAACCTCTTGTCTTATAGTTCTACATAACCTCTTGTTTTATAGTTCTACATAACCTGTTGTCTTATAGATCTACATAACCTCTTGTCTTATAGTTCTACATAACCTCTTGTCTTATAGTTCTACATAACCTCTTGTCTTATAGTTCTACATAACCTATTGTCTTATAGTTCTACATAACCTCTTGTCTTATAGCTCTACATAACCTCTTGTCTTATAGTTCTACATAACCTCTTGTCTTATAGTTCTACATAACCTCTTGTCTTATAGCCCTACATAACCTCTTGTCTTATAGTTCTACATAACCTCTTGTCTTATAGATCTACATAACCTCTTATCTTATAGTTCTACATAACCTCTTGTCTTATAGATCTACATAACCTCTTGTCTTATAGATCTACATAACCTCTTGTCTTATAGTTCTACATAACCTCTTGTCTTATAGTTCTACATAACCTCTTGTCTTATAGTTCTACATAACCTCTTGTCTTATAGTTCTACATAACCTCTTGTCTTATAGTTCTACATAACCTCTTGTCTTATAGATCTACATAACCTCTTGTCTTATAGTTCTACATAGCCTCTTGTCTTATAGTTCTACATAACCTCTTGTCTTATTATTCTACATAACCTCTTGTCTTATAGTTCTTGATAGCCTCTTGTCTTATAGTTCTACATAACCTTTTGTCTTATACCTGTTGGCTAGACATATGAATAATATGTTACTTTACTTATTATTACGGTAGTGATCTATGTAGTATATAGCCGGTTGATATATTTTCCATATCCTAACGAGGATTTACAATATGATGTATGTGTCATTATCAACCAATGAGACACAATCGAATGAAACAGAATGAAGAGGGATATGTTCCCAATCTTAAATATGTAGAAATAACTTGATTTCATGCCATTGTCACGGAATGACGGAGTGTAATGACTGATTGCCGTTACCGTGTGTCAGTGGTAATTTATATGTCCCATGACTGGCATACTCACAGTGTTCATAACATTGTAGAATATGTTAGTGGTTTATTAATAACTCATGGGAGAATAACTATCCAATCATACTGACCGACTTTGTGTGACAGACTATGATACGCCCCCTACTTAGATTGTCAGACACGTTTGGATTTATATTCAAGAGATTAGCGGCTCGCTCTCATAAAAAATTGCATGGAATATTGTGACAAGTGGATTTATACTGAATAACCAGAAATGGCAAAGAATGAAATGAACTATTGCTATATTCATTACATGAAATTATACTAACAATATTGACTTAACCTAAGTGCATATCATACGCAGCACAACAACATGTGATAGGAGTGACGAGCCAATGATGTAAATATAAACAAATACGCCCATGCATGGTAATGAGAGAATAACTAACCAATTCTAGGGACTGTTTCTAAATGACGTACAGCAACACACCCTTGAATGGGATTGTCAAATACGCTCCTGTTTACTCCCATTTATAAACGTATTGCTTTTACAGATCAATAGTATATGACAACTCTTTATATACTTACTACCTATCTCTTAGTAACAACAATATTAGAAAGAGCAATCGTTATTATTTTGTTATTTCAAGTATTTTTTACTTTACACTTGTGTCACTAAAGTGAATATGTCATAAATTATGATAGACCATTCTGTTAATTCAGCCGATAATTTCGGAAAGAAATGGTTCACGCATATACACATAGTTACAAAGCAACATTATGAGGATACACCATATGATCAGCGTGATCATCCAATGAGGGTCTAAGCAATGACGTGTATGTAAACATACACGCCCATACATGACAATGCTGTTCACGTCAGTACCCAACACCCCTTATCTTATCCTATCAGTGCTTTTCTTTTCTGACTGACATGTTTTATGGCCAATCAAAACATCCAAAACGACTTACAGGCTTATCCAATCCGTAACAAAGGAGGGTCTTACAGACCAATAAATATCACAGTTTAGCAGCGGCTCGCCACCCCTCTGAGGAAGCGTTTTTTGTGAAACGTACGTCAGGGGTCCTCTGGGAAAAGCTTTGTCTTTCCCTTTTTTAATTTGCTCACCCTCGTTGGCCTGGTTAATTGCAGCTTATAAATATTACTGGTAAAACTAGACTTAATCAGCCCTCGGATTGTAAGGGCTTAGCCTATACTTATATACATGCTGCATGATACCCTATATGCTGATTCCAGAATAATTCTAAAATATAGTTCAACTTGGGTGTAGTGTTTTTAATTTTTAGCTCTTGCTAAATGTATGTGTGGTTAAATATATTTACTTAATAAACTTTAGCGTATGAATGGAATAGTAAAAATATTTCTCTTTAAAATAATTCAAATCTATCTCTGACTTTGATAGGGCTCAGTTGGTGAAATTTTATTTCACACAGATTTAAGTTACCTATTCTTATTTGTAAGTCTATTTACAATTACTTGCTAGTTGTACCTTGCTTTTAACTTCAAATCTGTGGCAGGAGGTATTAGTGGTTAGGAGAATATAAAACTCAAATTTGGCTATTTGCCTTTAACCACTAACCTCTTGTATATATTATACTCAGCCCTACCCCCACCGACTCTTATTGTAAACAGATCTACAGACATAACCTCTTGTCTTATAGTTCTACATAACCTCTTGTCTTATAGATCTACATAACCTCTTGTTTTATAGCTCTACATAACCTCTTGTCTTATAGATCTACATAACCTCTTGTCTTATAGATCTACATAACCTCTTGTCTTATAGCTCTACATAACCTCTTGTTTTATAGTTCTACATAACCTCTTGTCTTATAGTTCTACATAACCTCTTGTTTTATAGCTCTACATAACCTCTTGTCTTATAGATCTACATAACCTCTTGTCTTATAGATCTACATAACCTCTTGTCTTATAGCTCTACATAACCTCTTGTTTTATAGTTCTACATAACCTCTTGTCTTATAGCTCTACATAACCTCTTGTATTATAGTTCTACATAACCTCTTGTCTTATAGTTCTACATAACCTCTTGTCTTATAGTTCTACATAACCTCTTGTCTTATAGATCTACAGACACAACCTCTTGTCTTATAATTATAGAGATATAACTTCTTGTCTTATAATTATAGAGATATAACTTCTTGTCTTATAGTTATACATAACCTCTTGTCTTATAGATCTACAGACATAACCTCTTGTTTTATAGTTATAAATTACCTCTTGTCTTATAGTTCTACATAACCTCTTGTCTTATAGTTCTACATAACCTCTTGTCTTATAGTTCTACATAACCTCTTGTCTTATAGTTCTACATAACCTCTTGTCTTATAGATCTACATAACCTCTTGTCTTATAGTTCTACATAACCTCTTGTCTTATAGTTCTACATAACCTCTTGTCTTATAGTTATAAATTACCTCTTGTCTTATAGTTATAAATTACCTCTTGTCTTATAGTTCTACATAACCTCTTGTCTTATAGTTCTACATAACCTCTTGTCTTATAGATCTACATAACCTCTTGTCTTATAGTTCTACATAACCTCTTGTCTTATAGTTCTACATAACCTCTTGTCTTATAGTTATAAATTACCTCTTGTCTTATAGTTCTACATAACCTCTTGTCTTATAGTTCTACATAGCCTCTTGTCTTATAGTTCTACATAACCTCTTGTCTTATAGTTATACATAACCTCTTGTCTTATAGTTCTTGATAGCCTCTTGTCTTATAGTTCTACATAACCTCTTGTCTTATAGTTCTACATAACCTCTTGTCTTATTATTCTACATAACCTCTTGTCTTATAGTTCTACATAACCTCTTGTCTTATAGTTCTTGATAGCCTCTTGTCTTATAGTTCTACATAACCTCTTGTCTTATAGTTCTACATAACCTCTTGTCTTATAGTTCTACATAACCTCTTGTCTTATAGTTCTACATAACCTCTTGTCTTATAGTTATACATAACCTCTTGTTTTATAGTTCTACATATCCTCTTGTTTTATAGTTCTACATAACCTCTTGTCTTCTAGTTATAAATAACCTCTTGTCTTATAGTTCTACATAACCTCTTGTCTTATAGGTCTACAGACATAACCTCTTTTCTTATAGTTATAAATAACCTCTTGTCTTATAGGTCTACATAACCTCCTGTCTTATAGTTCTACATGACCTCTTGTTTTAGAGTTCTATATAAACTCTTGTGTTATAGTTATACAGACTTAACCTCTTGTCTTATAGTTATAGAGATATAACTTATTGTCTTATAGTTATAAATAACCTCTTGTCTTATAGTTATAAATAACCTCTTTTCTTATAGTTCTACATAACCTCTTGTCTTATAGTTCTACATAACCTCTTGTCTTATAGTTCGACATAACCTCTTGTCTTATAGTTCTACATAACCTCTTGTCTTATAGTTCTACAGACATAACCTCTTGTCTTATTGTTCTACATAACCTCTTTGTCACGGACACCGGGCTGCAAGGGTTAAACCCCTACCCCCTACTACCTCACCCCCTCTCGTTTCTTGGCAGTTTTGGGCTCCCCAGAGCAACCACAATCTACAAATCCCTCCCTTTTGTGAAAATTGTATGTTGAACCTGACCCTTGAAAGCGCTGGTCTCTTACTGACCTATCCCTCACTGGCCCTTGACCCAGGGCTCTGCTCTCTTGGGGATTGCTACCCCTTGGGGAGGGCAAGAGGTGGGTCAGTTAGCGGAGGTGAGCTCCATTGGGAACCAGTTTTTCTGAGCCCCATTCAGCAGACTGCCATTCGGTTGGCCGGCCCCATGGAATCACGATCCCTGCTCCTCTTTAACCCTGGTTGCTCCAGCGGTCCTTTGTCCCAGAGCTCCGCTCTTCTGGGAATTAATACCTCTTGGGGAGGACCAGATGTGGGGTGATTGCCAGGGAGGAGCTCCAATGGGAACAGGAATGGGTTTCGGACTCTTTCTCATCACCTAGTCTCCAGCGGTCTTCCTGGTGTATGGTTGGATGGCCATAGATCCAGCCTTTTCGGACTGTATCAACTGATGACCAAGGGCTTTCCAATGACACCCTGGAAGTGCTGCCACTCTCCCGGGATCACCCCAAATGCACCATCTCCGTACCGCTGGACACTGGGGAACAATGGACACTATAGGAATGGCAGGAGATTTGAGGGACTGATAAGACTCTTATCAAGATCAGTTTGTGTATAAATTTTGTGTGTGTTTCCTAATAAAATGTACTTTGTGTTTTCACCTGAATGCTAGCCTGTCTAGTTATTTGGGTGGGCTCTGCTAAAATCACTTTCTCCACTACAAAGTGGCAGGTTCCAGGTATCAGAAGGACCCCTTGGCGGAGCAACCCAGTCGGGTAGCCAGAATCCGTCACAATGGTGGCAGTTGTGGGATGTTTCTGTCTACTTGGAACATCTAAACCACTACCTGAAGGCCTCGCCGGATGGAGCAGTATTGTGAGCTCCAGAAAGAGGAAATGAAAAATTTGCAGCAGGCTAGAGGAAAAGTTGCTGGCCACAAGTCCAAGGCAGCAATCATAGCCGAACTGATGGAGGATGATCGGGCTAACAAGTCAGTTGGTGGGTCGGATAGCGACCAAGGCAGCGGGCAGCCCAGTACAGCCTCGACCCAAGAGACTACGATGTATGATCTCCAGAGACAGATCCAGTGGCGACTGGACCTCTATGGACCGAACCCCCCCCGAGGACATCATTACTCGGGTAGCTACCGAAGCCACCAAAGCACATATGCTGGAGATTCCGAAGTCTATGGGGGGAGTCATGCCGGATCCCCTGGACCCCCCTGCCCGGCCCAAGAAACTACCTCATGAGCCTTTTTGAGTCTTCAAGGATGATGAGGGAGAGGATATTGAATGCTACCTCCAGTTGTTTGAGACCCAGTGCTGGTTGCAGGGTGTTGCCCCTGCCGATCGGGTCACTATCCTGATCACAAAATTGTCTGGTAGGGCCCTGGATGCTTTCCACACTATCCCCTCTGGAGACCAAAACAACTATGCCCGGGTGAAGGAGCGCATCCTTGCCTGCTATGGCTGAAATTCAGGGAACTTCAAAGCAAAGGGGCAGCCATATAACGAGTGGGCTCACCTGTTAGCCCAGTCCTTGGACTCATGGATTACTGTTTGCCACATCACTACCCTTGACGAAGCTGCCTAGCTTATTCTTTTGGAACAGTTTTACAACCGCACCCCAGCGGAGGTACGGGACTGGGTGAAAGACAAGAGATTAAAGGGCATGTGGAAAAATTCGCCAAATTTATTTCAGAAAAAAAGGAAAAGAAAATAGACAGAGATGTCAACGACTATGCCAATAATAGAGTGTATGCGTGGAATCAAACTAAATACACAGGCAGCGATTCTGATGTATCTGATAGAGATGGTGAAAATGAAATAGATCTATCTGATGAGGAATTCAGACTGAGACCAATTCTTAGAAATAAAATAACACCACATGGTAGTACACAGAGTATCCCTTTAGGCGGAGAACCCGCAGAGGACAAAGAAAAAAGACCAAGAACAAGGAGACAGGTAAAATTTTACTCAAAACCTCAGAACAAAAAGAATCAATCAAACAGCCAGAATTAAATATAATAAATCTTACAGACCAAACTTTAACACCCAAATATCTGTACTTAAAAAGGGCCTTTCGTTTGTACCCACACCTAATACTGACAAATTTGAAGTAATTAAGGATGTTCACCTATTTGTACGGAAAATTTTGCTTAAGAAATTCTTTTCAAGGAATAATGATGAGGAATCACTAGACAAAGCAGATATGACTGCTATTGCTGATTTAATTTCATTATTAGAAGAGTCAAATGTAGAAGAAGTACATGATTATCAGGGTAATAGTGACTGGAGGAGAATATTTAAACCCAAATCACAATTTACACCGCCTAGCAATATCTCTCACAATGCTATATCTTTCTTAGATTTAGTATGTAAAGATATTCTCTGTCTTTCTGATAATAGAGAGCATATAACTGACAATCTGACACTTGATGAAAAACAAGCTCTTAAAGAATGGACAGAAATCCAAATAAAGCAAAGTGACAAGGGTGGAAATATAGTCCTATGGCCCAGAGAAATGTACTTACAAGAGGCTAAGAGACAACTTAGCAATGACAAAAACTACAAAAAACTCTTTAGCAATCCCACTGATGACTTTCTTAGGCAATATAACAAACTTATAAGTTCTGCCCTATGGGAAGGCATTATTGACAACAAAGAATTCAGCTTCCTTGAAACTAAACAACCGAAAGTAGCAACTCTGTACCTGCTCCCTAAAGTACATAAGGACCTGTTATGCCCTCCGGGTAGGCCCATAATATCGGGCATAGGGTCTTTAACAGAAAAGGTCAGCAGGTACATTGATGCTAGACTTCGATATGTAGTGGAATCCCTCCCATCTCACACTAGAGACACAATGCATATGTTGAACAAAATTGATCACCTTACATTATCCCCCAATTCTATTCTAGTTACGTGTGATGTTGAATCACTTTATACTAGTATTGACACCAAATGGGGATGCAAGGCTGTATCATATTTTTTGTTAAAAAACAAGTCATTATCTAATGAAACTAAAGAATTCCTAATAAAATTATTGGAATTCGTATTAGGACACAATTATTTTGTGTTTGATGACAAGTTTTATTTGCAAACTTGTGGGACAGCGATGGGGACATCCTGTGCCCCCACGTATGCCAATATATACCTGGGCTGGTGGGAAGAAACCGTAGTATTTCATGATACTAACGATCGGTTCACACAATTCATCACCCACTGGTCCAGGTATATAGATGACATCTTCTTTGTGTGGGAGGGAACCACAGAATTGTTGTCGGAATTTATTGCCACCCTAAATACGAATCCTTTAGGACTGTTCCTTACCATGAATAATGACAAACACTAATTGGAGTTTCTTGATATTACTATCAGAAAGAGTGAAAGCTACCTGGAGACAGACACTTATAGAAAACCAACATCTACAAATAATATATTAAGTGCTGATAGCTTCCACCATCCCAATACCATCAAAAGTCTACCCATGGGGGAATACCTCAGGATTCGCAGAAACTGTTCCTCTGTAGAATCCTTCAAGAAAGCAGCAAACGACTTGAGGTTGAGGCTACTACAAAGATGTTACACTAAGAAAGCTCTAGCCAAAGCGTACAATAGAGCCTTAGGAAGAGATAGAGCTGAAATAATAAAGAATCCTCCAATTCTCTCAGGTTTATATCTACATATACCAATCATAGCCAATCAATCTCCAGCATTGTTCAGAAACATTGGCATATTTTAAAAGCAGATTAAATATTGGAAACTGTCATTCCTGATAAACCACTCTTTACATATAGAAGGACAAGTGCCTAACCACCAGTCACTTCTCCAGAAATGCGAAAAATTACCCTTATATAAAGGATCAATCGCTTGTGGAGATTGTAGTGTATGCCCACATATGATAAAAAAGAAGTTTATATTTGACAGATTCCATAAAAAATGGATAATCAACAGTCATATTAACTGCAAAAGCACCAATGTTATATACTGTGTATCGTGCGAATGTAATTTAATTTACGTAGGAATGATGACCAGATGCCTCAGCACAAGAATGATAGAGCACATGAGCAATATTAGATCTGCCAGTAAGACTCTAGAGAGAGGCAAAAAATTAACCAGTGTAGCGAGACACTTCCTACAACACCATAATGGCAACACTAAGTCTTTCATGGGGATTAGAAACTGCTAAACCTGGGATTAGAGGAGGGAACATCGAACAAATTTTACTTAAAAAAGAAGCCAGATGGATTTCTAAATTAAACTCTGTGATGCCCCACGGCATGAATGAAAATAATAATTTCTGGGTTTATTTGTAAACTACTAATCTAAGATACTTATTACATAGTGGACTTATACATGAACATATTACTATATATGTGGGCAAATATTCATTTCCATATGCGAGTAATATGGGTGAATTATACACAGGGGACCCACTATGATATAAACATTACTACATTGGTGGATGAATAGCTACGCCCATCTGACATTAATATGGGATTGTATATATTAATCCAGAATGATAGTTGTTTTCCACTGTATATTGTATCAATGCATCATCTTATTATTATTTTTTTTAATCCGTAATTGAGAATATGCAATTAGGATAACTCTGGGAAGAGTAATTTATGATGATATACATAACATGATTTAGTAGATAGTAAACCCTTAAAGGGACAGTCTACACCAGAATTTTTATTGTTTTAAAAGATAGATAATCCCTTTATTACCCATTTCCCAGTTTTGCATAACTAACACATTTATAATAATATACTTTTAACCTCTGTGATTATCTTGTATCTAAGCCTCTGCAAACTGCCCCTTTTTCAGTTCTTTTGACAGACTTGCAGTCTAGCCAATCAGTGCCTGCTCCCAGATAACTTCTCGTGCACGAGCACAGTGTTATCTATATGAAATATGTGAACTAACACCCTCTAGTGGTGAAAAACTGTTAAAATGCTATCTGAAAGAGGTGGGCTTCAAGGTCTAAGAAATTAGCATATGAATCTTCTAGGTTAAGCTTTCAACTAAGAATACCAAGAGAACAAAGCAAAACTGGTGATAAAAGTAAATTGGAAAATTGTTTAAAATTACATGCTCTATCAGAATCATGAAAGTTTATTTTGGCCTAGACTGTCCCTTTAATATAGGGTATGCACCCCGATTTGACTTTACATTATGCCATGAAAAGTGTACAATGCTTAGAATTGACAAGATTAAGAAAGTCCCTATCTGAGCGTGTTAAACACATAATAAATTTGATTGCGAGAGCCACTTCATGGAGCTATAATAATGTAGAGTGAATTGAGTAAGGTAACTTGTGCATACTGCACACACATATTTCATATCACTTTAGCTCATGAAGTTATAAATTCATATGGTGCATACTTCCTATATATTTATATTTATAATTATTATTTATTCAAATATTCATGCATATCCCCAGGATGATTAAAATTATACAGATCTGACTATATCACATAATCAACACACCATCACGATCTTGATAAAGGCCGACAGGCTGAAACGCGTAGAATTTCCTCATATCATTTGTTTATTAGTAGTAGGTGAGGTGCATTTAAACCGCTATCAATATATGGAGTGGCTTATATATGCATAATTCCCACCCATGATCTACTAACTTATTTGGCAACCTTATTCGAATATTGAGTAAGCTAACTTTGCTGTTATTTGGACCGAGCATATAAATCCTGCTCCACCTTCACATCAGCTGTACCACCAACATCAATCTATTGACACGTAGTAGGTGTGGTGTATAGAGTCACTCATAAACTCAAACGAGTGGTATCGAGATACGTAATTCCCACCCATGATCTACGATTACCTAACAGCTGTTTCCTTATTTCATCCATAATATCGCTGCTATTAAAAATATCCGCAGTGCTCCTCATTTGAA